>NC_134613.1:23582813-23787089 GCF_046129695.1 Lonchura striata | reverse complement strand
GGGAAAGGCTGCATTGGTTCCCTCACTGGGAGATCCTGGATTGGTTCCCTCGATGGGAGATGCTGGAGTGATGCCCCAGGATGGGAAATGTTGGTTCCCTCACTGGGAGAGGCTGGAATGATGCCCCAGGATGGGAGATGGTTCCCTGGTTGGTTCCAATGATGGGAGATGCTGGAATGGTGCCCCAGGATGGGAGATGTTGGTTCCTTGCTGGGAGATGCTGGAATGGTGCCCCAGGATGGGAGATGTTGGTTCCCTCGCTGGGAGAGGCTGGAATGATGCCCCAGGTTGGGAGATGTCGGTTCCCTGCTTGGTTCCGTTGATGGGAGATGCTGGAATGGGCTGGAAGGTGTTGGTTGCCCTGTGGTTCCCTCTCTGGGAGATGCTGGGATGAAGCTCCAGGATGCTGGGCTGGTTCCCTCAATGGGAAATGTTGATTCCCTCTCTGGGAGATGCTGGGATGATGCCCCAGGATGCTGACCTCGGTGGGAGATGTTGGTTTCCCTGTTGGTTCTTTGCTGGGAGATGCTGGAATGAGGCTCAGGATGGGAGACGTTGGTTCTCCTGTTGGTTCCTCTCTGGGAGATGCTGGAATGACGCCCCAGGATGGGAAATGTTGGTTCCCCTGTTGGTTCCTCGCTGGGAGATGCTGGAATGATGCCCCAGGATGCTGGGCTGGTTCCCTTGATGGGAGATGCTGGATCTCCTGTTGGTTCCCTCGCTGGGAGATGCTGGAATGATGCCCCAGGATGCTGACCTTGGTTGGAGATGTTGGTTCCCCTGTTGGTTCCCTCCTTGGGAGATCTGGAATGATGCCCCAGGATGGGAAATGTTGGTTCCCCTGTTGGTTCCTCACTGGGAGATGCTGGAATGACGCCCCAGGATGGGAAATGTTGGTTCCCCTGTTGGTTCCTCGCTGGGAGATGCTGGAATGACGCCCCAGGATGGGAAATGTTGGTTCCCCTGTTGGTTCCTCGCTGGGAGATGCCCCAGGATGGGAAATGTTGGTTCCCCTGTTGGTTCCTCGCTGGGAGATGCCCCAGGATGGGAGATGTTGGTTCCCCTGTTGGTTCCTCACTGGGAGATGCTGGAATGACGCCCCAGGATGGGAAATGTTGGTTCCCCTGCTGGTTCCTCGCTGGGAGATGCCCCAGGATGCTGACCTCGGTGGGAGATGCCCTTCCCAAGCCGTTCCCAAGCGTTTCCCCGTTCCGTGGGTTCATCCCCAGGTTTGGGAGCTGCGGGTGGAGCCTCGGGGGTGTCCGAGGTTCCTCAGAACTCCCGGTTTGTCCCCGGTGCCCGCATCCCGTGCCCGCCCGGCCGCTTCCCGCTGCCATCTGCTGCGTGCCCGCCGCCGGCAGACCTGCGGGGAGCCGGGACCTCCTTCTCCTTTCACCGGCAGCAAACCAAGCTCGCAGGAGAAACCGGGGCGAGCGGCCAGGGTCCCCCCGTTTTTTGGGGCATCCCGCTAATTGCGGCGTGGTCCTGGCGGCATCTGGCCGAGGGTGGCTGCTCCTGAACAAACAAGTTTATCAGCTGACCTGTTTAGCGGTTGACTTGTGTTTATCTGCACACAATCAAGTAGACTGAAGTGCCTGAATTATTCATGCGGTGTCCTGCCCTCCAGACTTGACTGCTTGTGATTACATCTGCTCCAGACAAACATTGATGGATACTTCATCTTTAAGCAAAAGGGGATTGTCTGTCTGTGGGCTTATATAACAGATTATCTCTTCCACGCTGAATATTAAGTGTGTGCATATGTGGCTGCGTGTGGGGTTGGGGTTTGCGTTTTTTTGGGTTGGTTTTTTTTTTGCCTTTCCCCCCCCCTTTTCTTCTGGTTTTGTTTCTAGTTAGGAAAAAAAATGGAGTTTCATAAACAACTCCATATGCAAGGAAATATTTAGGAAGTGATTCCCCAGTCGGTTGCAGTGAATTGCTCCTTACATCAGTCTTCCTGCTGAACTCGACTCCTTCCCGGGGCTCAGCTTTCCTAAACCCGACTCCAATCAGGAGTTTTCTTTTGAAACCCCGACAAAACTTTTTTTTTTTTCTCTTTTCCTTTTCTATTTTTTTCCTCGGGTTAATTGATTTTTCCAAAAGAAACTTCCCTTCCCCTGTGGGCCGCGCATTGTTTCTGTGCAGATCTCCGTGGATAATCGCCGAGGGCAATAACCATTCCAAAAGGAAAACTCATTTTTGCGTGGGGAAACGGGACACCTCGGAGGACAGAACCTCCGTGCGCCTTTGATTTCTTCTTGTGCCTGAGCACTTCTTGTTTTCCTGCCTGACGCTTGGAACAAACCTAAACCCCCCCAACACTTCCAGGGAAGAGAGGCAGCTTTTTGTGTGCGCGATTCTAGAATATTCCAGCAACACAATATCCTTTCTGTCGTGCTCGTTAGCAAGGAGTGCCAGGTAATAATTTGCTAAATACTTCAGAAGCCGAGTAATTTGTGAGCTGTGCTCTCAGCACTCCCGAGGCAGAAGGGAATCCTCTCTTCCTGGGGTTTTTGGGGGCTCTTGGCTGAATTTTGGGGGCTCCTGGGCTCAGTTTTGGGGGTCTCGGCAAGCTTTACCCCATTGCTGGTGGTAATTCCCTAATGAGGGGTTGTGTCCTGCCCCTCCACACCCCCGCCCTGAATTTAATTCTCATCAGCCGGGCTCTCCACTTTGCTAATAACGATAGCAGCCACAAATAGCTTTCAACATGCCATTGACAGCCCGCTTGGAGAGAGCACTTGAAATAGTGGTAGACAGCTGAAAGTACCCATAATTGTGCGCCCGAGTGAGAACCACACTGCTCAAGGGCCTGATTTTCATGTGCTTAAAGAGACAATATCCTGGTTTCAACAAATGCTGCTGGTGCTTCACGCCTGGTGTGATTTACTGCTGCTCCTGCCCGGGGGGACGAGGGTTTGGGGGGGTCTGGAGGGGGCTGTGGGGTGCAGAGCTTTTGGGAAATCACCCCGGGAGCTGGGCCGTGGGCTTGGGGTGCTGCTGCCGTGGGCTTGGGGTGCTGCTGCCGTGGGCTTGGGGTGCTGCTGCCGTGGGCTTGGGGTGCTGCTGCTGTGGGCTTGGGGTGCTGCTGCTGTGGGCTTGGGGTGCTGCCAGTGCCGTGGTCCTGCAGCCCCACCTCAGGGGTTTGTGGATGAATTTGTTCTTGTCTCGTTCCCGTGGGGTGCAGAGCTTTTGGGAAATCACCCCAGGAGCTGGGCCGTGGGCTTGGGGTGCTGCTGGTGCCGTGGTCCTGCAGCCCCACCTCAGGGTTTGTGGATGAATTTGTTCTTTCCCGTGGAATGCTCTCGTTCCCGAGGCTGCCGGAGCTGCAGGAGAGTTTGGACGGCGCTCTGGGGTCGCCGGGGTGCCTGTGCGGGGCCTTGGATAATCCTGGTGTCCCCTCTGGATAGAAGTGAGGATGGTTTTGGGGTGTTTTGCAGCGTTCAGCCCCTTCTCCCCATCCTGCACCCTGCTGCGTGCACCCAGCAGCGAGGGCAGGCTGGGCCTGGGGCTGGTGTGCCCCAAAATCTGTCCCGGGGCCTGCTGGGGTTCCCTTCCCCATGGAGAATGTTTTCCATCTGGGGGACAGATTGAGGGGTGTGGGATGTGTGCAGGGTGTTTTGGGGTTGTTGTGTGCAGGTTTGGGGTGTTTTTGGGGTTGTTCTCTGCAGGTTTGGGGTTTTTTTTTGGGATTGTGCCTCTGCAGGGTGTTTTGGGGGTTGTTGTGTGCAGGGTGTTTTGGGGTTGTTCTTTGTTTTGGGATTGGTTGTGTGCAGTGTGTTTTGGGGTTGATCCTGTGCAGGATGTTTTGGGGTTGTTGCTTGTTTTGGGGTTGTTCCTGTGCAGGGTGTTTTGGGTTGTTCCTGTGCAGGCTGTTTTGGTGTGTTCTCTGCAGGTTTGGGGTTGTTCTCTGCAGGTTTGGGGTATTTTTGGTGTGTTCTCTGCAGGTTTGGGGTATTTTTGGGGTTGTTCTCTGCAGGTTTGGGATATTTTTGGGGTTGTTCCTGTGCAGGGTGTTTTGGTGTGTTCTCTGCAGGTTTGGGGTATTTTTGGGGTTGTTCTCTGCAGGTTTGGTAGTTTTTTTGGGGTTGTTCTCTGCAGGTTTGGGGTATTTTTGGGGTTGTTCCTGTGCAGGGTGTTTTGGTGTGTTTTCGACAGGTTTGGGGTATTTTTGGGGTTGTTCTCTGCAGGTTTGGGATATTTTTTGGATTGTTCCTGTGCAGGCTGTTTTGGTGTGTTCTCTGCAGGTTTGGGGTATTTTTGGGGTTGTTCTCTGCAGGTTTGGGATATTTTTTGGGTTGTTCCTGTGCAGGGTGTTCTGGGATTTTTCTCTGCAGGTTTGGTGGTTTTTTTGGGGTGCCCCTGCAGGGTTTTTTCGGATGCTGAACAAGGCCTGTGCGGCTGCTCCCCGCAGGAACGGGGAGCCCAGGAGGGATCCGTGCCCTGTCCTGTGCCCGGGGGGGACGCTGGCACCCATCTGGGGGTGTCACCCCGGGCTGGCACATCCCTGCAGCTCCCCTTTGCCTCCTGGGCATCCAAAGCTGGGACAATTTGGCACCAGGAGCATCCCCAGAGCCCCGTGTGGGGTGTCTCCGCGCTCCCAGCTCCTGGGGTCAGTTGTAGGGCTGCTCTGCCTCTCCCCTGGGGATATTTTTAAGTTCCCTCTGCCCCATCCAGGTGTAGGGATGCCAGCCGCAGCTCTTTCACCCCGAGCTGCCGCCTCTCCTGGCAGTGCCAGCGGCAGCTCCCGTGTCCCCGAGTGCTCGGGATGCTGCCGGTGGCTCTGGCTGCTCCGGGAGCAGGTGCCAGGAGGCTGAGCCGGGGCCGGGCGCTGCCTGTGCTGATTTATCACCTCTGCAGATGCTCTCTCTGAAACCCCACGCCGGGCTCTGGGCAGGGAGCAGGGCAGATTCCTGGCAGGGGCACGGGGCGAGGGGGGACGAGCTGGGATTGCAGCTCCTCCCCGCTCCTTGCCCTTTCTCCCAGGCAGGAGAATCCCGGGATCGGCTCCCCGGGTGTTTGGAGCCTCTGCCCGTTGTCCCCTCGGGGGGTTTGATGTGGAGTTGGCATTGCCATGGCAACCCACGCTGGAAGGGATGGATGGATGGATGGATGGAGCCTTTCCTGGCAGGAGCAGCTCCAGGTGGGGCTCTGGCAAGGGGGTGGATGAGGGGGAAGGTGTCAGGCGTGGATTCCTCCTCTGTTCCCGGTGCTCCAGAGAATCCCCTTCCCTCCTGGTTAAAGTTCTACTGGGAACAACTGGAGTTTAATGTGCCAGGGAATGGGAAAAGCGAGCAAATATTTGAAGACTGAGTCTCGTGCTCGCAGGAAGCCTCACGGTTGTAAACATAATATTTTGGACATCCAATAT
The DNA here is from genome assembly GCF_046129695.1 of Lonchura striata. Lineage (NCBI taxonomy): Eukaryota > Metazoa > Chordata > Aves > Passeriformes > Estrildidae > Lonchura > Lonchura striata. The sequence goes on along the minus strand of NC_134613.1, from coordinate 23,781,718 downwards.
CTCCGTGCTCGCCGGATCCCCACATGGGAAGTCTCTTTCTGTGTGGGACGGGGAGTTTGGCTTCACGTCTGGCTTGGGAGTTTTTGCATTTAAAGGTGGGAGCACCACGTGTGCTGCTGGTCAGGTCAGGGCTGTCCGTGGAGAACCCTTTCCTGCTCCGTGGAGAACCCTTCCTGCTCCATGGAGAACCCTTCCTGCTCCGTGGAGAACCCTTCCTGCTCCATGGAATCGGCCCAGCTGGATGTTTTTCCAGGATGCAGCCCAGGGAAGCTGCTGCTGTTCTGCCTCAAACCTGGCTCAGGTTTGTCCTGGAGCAGGGAACTGCCAGGACAGAGCTCCTGGAGCTCCTGGAGCAGGGAACTGCCAGGACAGAGCTCCTGGAGCTCCTGGAGCAGGGAACTGCCAGGACAGAGCTCCTGGAGCAGGGAGCAGGGCAGAGTTCCTGGAGCTGGAAGCTGCTGGGACAGAGCTCCTGGAGCTCCTGGAGCAGGGAACTGCCAGGACAGAGCTCCTGGAGCTGGGAACTGCCAGGACAGAGCTCCTGGAGCAGAGAACTGCCAGGACAGAGCTCCTGGAGCTGGGAACTGCCAGGACAGAGCTCCTGGAGCTCCTGGAGCTGGGAACTGCCAGGACAGAGCTCCTGGAGCTGGAAGCTGCTGGGACAGAGCTCCTGGAGCTCCTGGAGCAGGGAACTGCAGGACAGAGCTCCTGGAGCTGGAAGCTGCCTGGGCAGAGCTCCTGGAGCAGGGAATTGCCAGGGCAGAGCTCCTGGAGCTCCTGGAGCTGGAAGCTGCCTGGGCAGAGCTCCTGGAGCAGTACATCCAGCAGCTGGAGCTGGAGGAATAAATCCCTAATGGAGCTGCAGTAAATACAATGTGATCCAAGTGCCAGAGAGCCTGCAGGGAGCTTTTCCCGTGCCCTGCCAGGGCGGTGGCACCACGGGGGCTGGCGGCACTCACGGTGCCAGCCCGGCCGCCGTGGGGCTGGGCCGGGCTGGGCCCTTGGAGCTTCCAGCCGGGTGCCGTGGGGGTGTTGGGGGCCGAAAACGCCTGCTGGGACAGGGAGCAGCGTGGCAGAGCGTCCCTGCAGTGGTGGGACACAGGAGTGGCTTCCCCTGGGACACTGGGAAGGGGCTGGGGCTGTGCCTGCCCCGTTCCTGGAATGTCCAAAGGCAGCTTGGAGCAGCCTGGCCTCCTAGAAAGGTGCAGGGAGGGGAGCTGGGCGAGCTTTGAAGTCCCTTCCAAGCAAACCATTCCAGGATTCCATGGTTCCCCTGCGTGCCTGCTGGATCTGTGCATCCTCACGCCCGGGACCCGATGATCCCGGTGGCTTGGTGGCTGTGCCCAGGGTAGCCGAGTGCACGCTGTGGTGGCTTCCAGCCCTCCCTGCCTTGGCACGCTGTGCCAGCACGTTCCCTGCCTCTGGAATTGCTAAGAAAAGCATCAGGTGTAACCCAATCACCGGGAGTGCTTCTGGAGAAGGTGGCCAGGAGCGTTCCTGTGCCTCTGCAGCCCACGGGGGGTTCTGTGGGGAGCCCTTGGAGCAGCTCTGGGCTCTGGGGGGTGGTTCTCTCCACGGGGGTGACTCCAGGATCCGGGGCAGGTCGGGATTTTCCCGGCGTCTCCTTGCCTGTGGTGCTGCTGGGTGGTTTGTGCAGCAGGAGCAGCAAGGGCTGCGTGTCCTTTGGGATTTCTCCTCCAAATGAGGATCTCTGGGGATCTCCTCCGAGGCCCCCTTTGCTCTGGCTGGGTTTAAACGCAGAGGTGCTGCAGGACGTGTCCGGGGAGCTGAGCTGTGGGCCATCCCACCAGGAACATCTCGGGAGAGGATTTTGGGGAAGGACAGAGGCAACAGTGAGGGGATTTTGGGAGGGGACAGGGAGAGGAGATTTTGGGAAAGGACAGAGGCAACAGTGATGGGATTTTGGGAAGGGACAGGGAGAGGGGACTTGAGATTTTGGGAAGGGACATGGAGAGGGGACAGGGAGAGGAGATTTTGGGAAAGGACAGGGAGAGGAGATTTTGGGAAAGGACAGAGGCAACAGTGATGGGATTTTGGGAAGGGACAGGGGGAGGGGGCAGGAGATTTTGGGAAGGGACATGGAGAGGGGACAGAGAGGAGATTTTGGGAAGGGACATGGAGAGGGGACAGAGAGAGGAGATTTTGGGAAAGGACAGGGAGAGGAGATTTTGGGAAAGGACAGGGAGAGGAACAGTGAGGGGATTTTGGGAAGGGATAGGGAGAGGAGATTTTGGGAAAGGACAAGGAGATGGGACAGTGCAGAGAGTTTGGGAGGGGACAGTGAGAGGAAACAGAGACGGGATTTTGGGAAAGGATAAGGGAGATGGGACAGGGGATTTTGGGAAGGGACAGGAAGGGAATTTTTGGGGGGGACAGGAAGGGGATTTTGGGAGGGGACAGAGGGGATTTGGAGGGACAGGAAGGGGATTTTGGGAAGGGGACAGGGAGGGGATTTTTTGGGGGGATAAGAGGGGATTTTGGAGGGACAAGGGGATTTGGGGAAATGACAGGGAGATGGGACAGGGAGGAGATTTTGGGGGGGACAGGAAGGGGATTTTTTTGGGGGACATGGAGGGGATTTTGGGAGGGGATTTTGGGAGGACAAGAGGGGATTTGGGGAAACGACAGGGAGATGGGACAGAGAGGGGATTTGGGGGGACAGGAAGGGGATTTTTTGGGGGGACAGAGGGGATTTTTTGGAGGGACAGGGAGGGGATTTGGGGGAACAGGAAGGGGATTTGCGGGGACAGGAAGGGGATTTTGGGAGGGGACAGGGAGGGGATTTTTGGGGGACAGAGAGGGCATTTTTTGGAGGGACAGGGAGGGGACACGGCGCTGCTGCCGGGAAGTCTCGTGCCAGCCGTGGGAGGCTGCCGGGTGCTGACTGCTGCTTTTCCTTCTTCCCTTTTTGCAGACAGAAATTGCTAAAAGACTCAACACCATTTTAGCCCAGATCATGCCTTTTCTGTCACAAGAGGTAAGGACTTCTCCCCACCCTCTTGGAGGCTCTGGGGCTTCTCCCAGGGCTCTCCCCTCCCTCGCAGGCAGTGCTGGGTCCCTGGTTGGGGGCAGGGGGATGTGAGAAATGGGATTTAAATCCTGCCCCAGTGCTGGAAAACCCTTGGGATGGGCAGGGCTGGGCCCTGCTGGGGTTCTGCTCAGCTTGGGGGGCTGCCCTGAGCCCAGAAAAGCTGCGAGGGGCTGCCCTGAGGAGCTGCACACGAAATAGGGGGAAAAACCAGGGAAACCCAGGTAAAATAGGGCCCAAGAGCAGGGGGGCTGTGGGTGACCCCGGCCCCGTGTCCCCACAGCACCAACAGCAGGTGGCCCAGGCTGTTGAGCGTGCCAAGCAGGTGACAATGACGGAGTTGAATGCTATCATCGGGGTACGTGGACTTCCCAATCTGCCTCTCACCGTGTGTATTCCCCTTTTATTCCTATCATTTACCATGTCCAGAGGCAACCCTGCGCTCAGGGGGGCACGCAGGGCGGCTCCCAGTCCCCAGCCATCCCAAAATCCTGAAACGGCTTCAAGCTCACGGCTCCTGGCTGTCCAAAACCTAAAACTGCCCCAAAATCCTGAAATGGCTTCAAGCTCACAGCTCCTGGCTGTCCAAAACCTAAAACTGCCCCAAAATCCTGAAACGGCCTCAAGCTCACAGCTCCTGGCTGTCCAAAACCTAAAACTGCCCCAAAATCCCAAAACTGCCTGAATCTCTTGGCTCCTGGCTGTCTAAAACCTAAAATTGCCCCAAAACGGCCTCAATCTCATGGCTCCTGGCTGTCCAAAACCTAAAACTGCCCCAAAATCCCAAAACGGCCTCAAGCTCACAGCTCCTGGCTGTTCAAAACCCCAAAATTGCCGCAAAACCCCAAAATTGCCGCAAAACCCCAAAACTGCCCCAGAACCCCAAAAACTGCCCCAATCCCACAGTTTCTGGCTGTCCAAAACCCTAAAACTGCCCCAAAAGTGCCCCAGTCTCACAGCTCCTGGCTGTCCAAAACTGCCCCAAAACCCTAAAACTGCCCCAAAATCTCAAAACTGCCCCAATCCCACAGTTTCTGGCTGTCCAAAACCCTAAAACTGCCCCAAAACTGCCCCAATCTCACAGCTCCTGGCTGTCCAAAACCCCAAAACTGCCCCGAAGCCCCAAGCAGCCCCAAAGCTGCGGGGCTGGGCGCTGCAGGATCCCGGTGGGACGTTCCCGGGGGAATTTGGGCTGGGAGCCCCCGCGCCCCTGAGGCCAGGCTTGGCTCTGCGGGTTCTCGGTGTGCACCTGCCCTTGGCCCGTGCCTGACCCCGTCCCGCACGCTGGAAAATGAGCAATTCCCAATTTTAATCCTTCCTGGCGCTGCCTCCATCCCGCAGCAAACCCCCGGAATTCCCGCTCCACGTCCTGGTGGCTCCAGAGCTCCTCTGGCTTGCTTTCCCAAAAAACCACTCCTTTATAATGGCTTTAATTTTTTTAATGACTGTTTGCACTTCTTAGGCTTCGAGGATCTTTGTAATTCTCGCTTGCTCTTTGCCCGTTTTCCTGTATTTTGTGGGTGGCGCCCACTGCGGAATCTGCAATTTTTGGGAATGAGGAAAGGGCCGGATCCCTCCTGGTGGGGCTGGTGCTGCTTTGGGAAGTGCCCCAGGAAGGGGAGCTGAGTTTTGGGGTGCCACTGCTCCCTCCTGCTGCTCCTCCTCCCTTTGGAGCCGCTGGAATTGAGCTCAGGGGGATGAGGAGGCCCGTGACCCCCATGCCCTGGAGAATTCTTCACCCTGCTGTCATTAACAGCCAGCCCAGCTTTTAATTGCCTCCCTAACGAGCTCGCAGCTGGAATCAGGAGCAGCTCTCCCTCAGCAGGGAGGGGCAGGGTGCCATGGGCCCACATCCTTCCGTGCCCTCTCCAGAGGTGGGCAGAGGGTTTGGGTGCTGGCTCTGTGCTCCTGCACCTGCTCCACAGCTTCCCAGAGCACAAAATCCAGAGGATTTTGCCTTTTCCCTCCCCTCTGTGCATGGAGGGGCTGGGTACTGTGGGTGATTCCATGGCAGGAGGGGATGGGGATCCCATGGTCTCCATGGAGCTGGTCTGGCTGGAGGATTTCTGCTCCTGCACCTGCTCTGGTGCCCACAAAGACACAAAATCCGAAGGATTTGAGGATTTTTTTCCCTCCCCTCTTGCATGGACTGGTTTGTTACTGTGAGGGGAATCCATGGCAGGAGGGGATGGGGATCCCATGGTCTCCATGGTTTCTGGTTTGGCTGGAGGATTTGAGCTCCTGCACCTGCTCTGGTGCCCACAAAGACACAAAATCCAAAGGATTTGGGGATTTTTTTTCCCTCCCCTCTGTGCATGGACTGGTTTGTTATTGTAGGGTCATTCCATGGTAGAACAGGATGGTGATCCCATGGTCTCCTGAGGTTTTTGGAGATGGTTCCAGGCTCATCCTGGGGTGTGGAGCTGGTCTGGCTGGAGGATTTGAGCTCCTGCACCTGCACTGGTGCCCACAAAGACACAAAATCTGGAGGATTTGGGGATTTTTTCCCTCCCCTCTGTGCATGGATTAGTTTGTTACTGTGAGGGGAATCCATGGCAGGAGGGGATGGGGATCCCATGGTCTCCATGGAGCTGGTCTGGCTGGAGGATTTGAGCTCCTGCACCTGCACTGGTGCCCACAAAGACACAAAATCCAAAGGATTTGGGGATTTTTTCTCTCCCCTCTGTGCATGGAGTGGTTTGTTCCTGTGAGGTGATCCCATGGCAGGAGGTGATCCCATGTTCTCCCGTGGTTTTTGGAGATGGTTCCAGGCTCAGCATGGAGCTGGTCTGGCTGGAAGATTTGAGCTCCTGCACTGGTGCCCACAAAGACACAAAATCTGGAGGATTTGGGGATTTTTTCCCTCCCCTCTGTGCATGGACTGGTTTGTTCCTGTGAGGTGATCCCATGTTCTCCCGTGGTTTTTGGAGATGGTTCCAGGCTCCTCCCGGAGCGTGGGGCTGCTTTGGGTCCAGCTCCAGCCCGAATCCCCAGACGCAGAGGATTTGGTGTTTTTCCCTGCCCTCAGCAGGTCCTTTCTGCAGGTTGCCCACATGGACACGTCCCTGCCCTGCTGTGCTCAGCCCTGGGGTGTCCCAGTGTCCCCGAGCTCCAGCCTGTCCCACCCTGCCCCACCACCCTGGGCAGGTGCTGCAGCACCCAAACCCCCCGAAACGGTGCAGAGCTCATTTTTTTACCCCTTTTGAGGTCAGGAACTGTTAATTTTATCCATCTGGGCGTTGTCTGGCCGCTCCTGCTCTCGAGGCTGGGCTGCAGGGCAGCCTGGATTTGGTTGGAGGCCTGGAAATGGTGAAACGCCGGCGCTGAACCCAAGTGCTGAACATGAAATTGGGAGCAAAGGCACGGAGCCTGATGGACCTAATCCAGTTAAAGCCACTCCAGCAGCAGCCTCTCCTTGCCAGCCTTCCTCCCAAATTTGGAACCTCTTCTGTGTCCCCGTCTCCGTGTGGCACCGCTGAGGCACCCGGCAGCTCTGGGGGGTTTTCACCCCTCCCTCCCTCCCCAGCTCCTGGTTTTGGGGATTTGGGGGCCACCGCTCCCTGCCGGGGTCCTGCCAGCCCAGCTGAGGCTGGAATTCACTTGGAGCCCCATCCTGAGGGGCTCGGGCACCCCAGGATCCCGGAGTGCTGCTCCACGTCCTGGTCCCGCGTGTGCCGCTCGCCCAGCAGGACCTGGGTCCCTGGGCAGGGGATTTGGGGTTCCCCAGAGCCTCCTCGTCCCTGGAATGCTGCTGGAGCTGGAGCACAGCGTTCCCAGCCCTGGGATAAGGGCTGGCAGGGAGGGAAGGGGCATTTCCAGCAGGGGACACCCGGGACAAGCAGGACCTGGGCGCCGGGTGGGGTTTGTGCCCCTCCTGGGAGTCTCCAGGACGTTGTTCCCGAGGGATGTGCGGGAAGGATGGCGCCCTGGCAGCCTGGGAATTCTGCAGCTCCACGCCAGGATGATCTCCTTGGCTCTCCCTGCCTCGGGAATGACCTGCCTGGGACACGGCTGGAGCTCTGCTGCCCTGCTCTGGGATCCTGCCTGGCACGGGGGCTTCGGGACACCCCACACGGATCCTGCTCTCCACGGCCAGAGGGAGGAACCAAACCCACCTGGAGATGTTGCCCTGGGCCACCAGGGATGCTGCTCCTGCTTCCCACTCCCGTCAGGGGCTGTTCCTGCAGCTCTCCGAGCCCCGCATGGATTTACCTGTTGGCAGCCTAAAAACCAGGAAAAAAAATCCCAGTTTTTTCCTTCTCTGCTGGAGCAGCTCCAGGTGCTGATTCTCTCCTCCCCGTGGTGCTGCTGCCTGGCTCCTGGTGGGGCTGTGCTGTCCCCTGGGCTGTTCCAGGGTTGGAATTGCCATCCACACCCTGGGAATTGGAGCGCTGCTGTTCCACGGGATCCCTTTTTTTCCGGGTGGAAAGCTGCTGGGATGAGCTACAGCCTGGAGATGTTTCTGGAAGCTGGAGGTCGCTGAGGATAAAGCGCTGGATCCTGGTGTGTTCCAGGGATGGAGAGTCCCAGGAGAGGAATGTGGGAATGCTTTGGAGGTGCTGCAAAACCACCCGGGGCTGTTCTACAGTGGCTGGCCCTCAAGTGGGTGGAAATCCCGTGGAAAAATCCTGTGAAATTGGGCTTGGGAAGAGCCCCAAGGATCTGTTCCCTCCGTTTTGGAGGCAGAGGATTGCTCCTGGCTCCGGGGAGCTGCCGAGGGAGCGACCTTGTGCCCCTCACCCCAGCTCTGCTCCGTGTCCCCCTTTGGGGACCCTCTGGAATGTCCATCCCGAAGATGCCTCCCCTCCTGCCCTCGGGGCTTTCTGGATTTCCTGGTGGCCTCCTCCGTGTGCCTGCTGCTGCAGCTGGGGTCTTGGAGCTGCTGCCATGGATCTCCCGAGCCTGGGGCTGCAGCCTCAGCCCTCAGCGCCCTCCTGGAACCTTCTTCTGCCTGGGCATCCCCCCTCCACCCCACCAGGATGAGCAAGCAGCCCTGGAAGGGGTGGGGGACCCAGCCAGGGTCACCTTCTGCTGCCCAAAATGTGTCCTTCCCTCGGGAACGGGGCACAGCTCTTCCCCCAAAACCTGGGAACCATAGCCTGGAATCCTGGAATGCTTTGGGGTGGAAGGACCTTCAATCCCAGCCAGTGCCACCCCTGCCGTGGCAGGGACACCTCCCGCTGTGCCAGGGGCTCCCAGCCCCGTCCAGCCTGGCCTGGGCACTGCCAGGGGCAGCTGGGTGCTGGGAATTTCCCTGATGGAGCTGGTGGGAGCACAGACAGAGCCCTCCATCCCTGGGATGTTGTTTTGGGGATCCCTCCATCCCTGGGATGTTGTTTTGAGGATCCCTCCATCCCTGGGATGTTCTTTTTAGGGATCCCTCCACCCCCAGGCGTGTTTTGGGGACTCCTACATCCCTGAGGGTGTTTTGGGGATCCCTCCATCCCCAGGGGTGTTGTTTTAGGAATTCCTCCATCCCCAGGTGTGTTTTGGAGATCCCTCCATCCCTGGGATGTTGTTTTGGGGACTCCTACATCCCTGAGGGTGTTTTGGGGATCCCTCCATCCCCAGGGGTGTTGTTTTAGGAATCCCTCCATCCCTGGGATGTTGTTTTGGGGATCCCTCCATCCCTGGGATGTTCTTTTTGGGGATCCCTCCACCCCCAGGCGTGTTTTGGGGACTCCTACATCCCTGGGATGTTGTTTTGGGGGATCCCTCCATCCCTGGGATGTTGTTTTGGGGATCCCTCCATCCCTGGGATGTTCTTTTTGGGGATCCCTCCATCCCCAGGGGTGTTTTGGGGACTCCTACATCCCTGAGGGTGTTTTGGGGATCCCTCCATCCCCAGGGGTGTTGTTTTAGGAATCCCTCCATCCCTGGGATGTTGTTTTGGGGATCCCTCCATCCCCAGGGGTGTTGTTTTAGGAATTCCTCCATCCCCAGGGGTGTTTTGGGGATCCCTCCATCCCTGGGATGTTGTTTTGGGGACTCCTCCATCCCTGGGGATATTTTGGGAACCCCTCCATCCCCAGGGTGTTGTTTCGGGGACCCCTCCATCCCTGGGGATATTTTGGGAGCCCCTCCATCCCCAGGGTGTTGTTTGGGGGACCCCTCCATCCCTGGGGATATTTTGGGGACCCCTCCATCCCCAGCTGTGCTTTGGGGTGTTCCTGGGGGTGTCCCTTGTGCCAGCAGCTCCTGCTGTCCCCCCTGCCCCTCACAGTGTCCTGGGACAAATCCTGATCCTGATCCAAGCTGGATCTGGGGGCCGGGGGGGCTGCGGGTGTCCCCCCATTCCAGGTGTCCCCCCATTCCAGGTGTCCCCCCATTCCAGGTGTTCCCCCATTCCAGGTGTCCCCCCATTCCAGCTGTGCTCGGATGCCCAAATTTGATGTCCTGGGGTGCAGCAGGAGGGTCCCAGGCAGCAGCAGCAGCTCCCAGCCCCTCCTGGCCGGAGCAGGGCAGCCCTGGGGCGCTGGGAATCGCTCCCTGGATTTTTGGCTGCTTTTCCCCTTCCCAGGTTGTGTTTGGAGCCGAGGATGTTGTCTGGTTTTTTTTCCCCCTTCTCTCCCCAGAGCTGCAGTTCAGCTTTTTCCAGCTCAGCTGGCTGGAGGAGTGCTGGGAATGGCTGGGATTCACTCCCAAAAAAACCCCGGGGAGCAGCTGGGTGCCCTGGGCCATCCTGGCGGGGTGGCAGCTCCGGGGAATTCGGGGGGTTGCATCCAACCCCGTGTTTGGGATGGAGGATCCTGCAGGATTTACCCGCTGGGGTGGGGATGGAGGATCCTGCAGGATTTATCAATTTTGGTTTTACATCCAGCCCCATTTTGGGATGGAGGATCCTGCAGGATTTATCTAGTGGGGTTTTACATCCAGCCCCATGTTTGGGATGTGGAATTCTGCAGGATTTATCCAGTGGGGTTTTACATCCAGCCCCATTTTGGGATGGAGGATCCTGCAGGATTTATACACTGGGGTGAGGATGGAGGATCCTGCAGGATTTATCCAGTGGGGTGAGGATGGAGGATCCTGCAGGATTTATCCAGTGGGGTGAGGATGGAGGATCCTGCAGGATTTATCCAGTGGGGTGAGGATGGAGGATCCTGCAGGATTTATCCACTGGGGTGGGGATGGAGGATCCTGCAGGATTTATCAATTTTGGGGTTACATCCAGCCCCATGTTTGGGATGGAGGATCCTGCAGGATTTATCCATTTGGGGTTACATCCAATCCCATGTTTGTGATGGAAGATCCTGCAGGATTTATCAATTTTGGGGTTACATCCAGCCCCATGTTTGGGATGGAGGATCCTGCAGGATTTATCCAGTGGGGTTTTACATCCAGCCCCATTTTGGGATGGAGGATCCTGCAGGATTTACCCAGTGCCAGGGGTGCCACCTGTTGCCCTGACTCCGACACCCTTGGGTGCTGCTCTGGGTGCTCTGTGCCCATCCCTCCCATGTCCCTGCCACCCCTGGGTGCTGCTCTGTGCCCATCCCTCCCGTGTCCCTGCCACCCCTGGGTGCTGCTCTGTGCCCATCCCTCCCATGTCCCTGCCACCCCTGGGTGCTGCTCTGGGTGCTCTGTGCCCGTCCCTCCCGTGTCCCTGCCACCCCTGGGTGCTGCTCTGTGGCCGTGCCCATCCCCACCATGTCCCTGCCACCCCTGGGTGCTGCTCCGGGTGCTCTGTGCCCGTCCCTCCCGTGTCCCTGCCACCCCTGGGTGCTGCTCTGTGGCCGTGCCGTCCCCACCATGTCCCTGCCACCCCTGGGTGCTGCTCTGTGCCCGTCCCTCCCATGTCCCTGCCACCCCTGGGTGCTCTGTGGCCGTGCCCGTCCCTCCCATGTCCCTGCCACCCCTGGGTGCTGCTCTGTGGCCATGCCCGTCCCTCCCGTGTCCCTGCCACCCCTGGGTGCTGCTCCGGGTGCTCTGTGCCCGTCCCTCCCGTGTCCCTGCCACCCGTGGGTGCTGCTCTGGGTGCTCTGTGCCTGTCCCTCCCATGTCCCTGCCACCCCTGGGTGCTGCTCTGTGGCCGTGCCGTCCCCACCATGTCCCTGCTACCCCTGGGTGCTGCTCTGTGCCCATCCCTCCCCATGTCCCTGCCACCCCTGGGTGCTGCTCTGTGCCCATCCCTCCCATGTCCCTGCCACCCCTGGGTGCTGCTCTGTGGCCGTGCCGTCCCCACCATGTCCCTGCTACCCCTGGGTGCTGCTCTGTGCCCATCCCTCCCGTGTCCCTGCCACCCCTGGGTGCTCTGTGGCCGTGCCCGTCCCTCCCGTGTCGCTGACTGGGCTCTCCTTGCAGCAGCAGCAGCTGCAGGCGCAGCACCTGTCGCATGCGGCGCACGGGCCGCCGGTGCAGCTGCCCCCGCACCCGTCGGCGCTGCAGCCGCCCGGGGTGGCGCCCGGCGCCGCCGCCAGCTCGGGGCTGCTGGCGCTGGGCGCCCTGGGCAGCCAGGCCCACCTGGCCGTCAAGGACGAGAAGAACCACCACGACCTGGACCACAGAGGTGAGACGGGCCGCGGCTCCCGGGGTGCTGGGCAGGGAGAGGGGAGGGTTCAGGAGCACCCCGGGGTGATCCCAGCCTGGTCTGGGGAGAGGGGAGGGTTAAAGAGCACCCCAGGGTGATCCCAGCCCGGTCTGGGGAGAGGGGAGGGTTAAAGAGCACCCCAGGGTGATCCCTGCTGGATTTGGGGAGAGGGGAGGGTTAAAAAGCACCCCAGGGTGATCCCAGCCTGGTCTGGGGAGAGAGGAGGGTTAAAGAGCACCCCAGGGTGATCCCTGCTGGATTTGGGGAGAGGGGAGGGTTAAAAAGCACCCCAGGGTGATCCCAGCTGGGTCTGGGCACTTGCAGGGATCCAGCTGCTCTGGGCACCCTGTGCCAGGGCCTCATGGGGAGCAATCCCTGCCCAACGTCCCACCCGAATTTCCACTTTTCCACTATGAAGCCATTCCTTGTCTCCTGTCCCTTGTCCCAGTCACTCTCCTGGAGCCCCTTCAGGTCCTTCAGGGGGCTCTGAGGATTCCCTGGATCCTTCCCTTCTCCAGGGAACATTCCCAGGGCTCTGAGGATTCCCTGGATCCTTCCCTTCTCCAGAGGAACATTCCCAGGGCTCTGAGGATTCCCTGGATCCTTCCCTTCTCCAGGGGAACATTCCCAGGGCTCTGAGCCCTCCCTGGATCCTTCCCTTCTCCAGGGAACATTCCCAGGGCTCTGAGCCCTCCCTGGATCCTTCCCTTCTCCAGGGAATATTCCCAGGGCTTTGAGGATTCCCTGGATCCTTCCCTTCTCCAGGGAACATTCCCAGGGCTCTGAGCTCTCCCTGGATCCTTCCCTTCTCCAGGGAACATTCCCAGGGCTCTGAGGATTCCCTGGATCCTTCCCTTCTCCAGGGAACATTCCCAGGGCTCTGAGGATTCCCTGGATCCTTCCCTTCTCCAGGGGAACATTCCCAGGGCTCTGAGCTCTCCCTGGATCCTTCCCTTCTCCAGGGAACATTCCCAGGGCTCTGAGGATTCCCTGGATCCTTCCCTTCTCCAGGGGAACATTCCCAGGGCTCTGAGGATTCCCTGGATCCTTCCCTTCTCCAGGGGAACATTCCCAGGGCTCTGAGGATTCCCTGGATCCTTCCCTTCTCCAGGGAACATTCCCAGGGCTCTGAGGATTCCCTGGATCCTTCCCTTCTCCAGGGAACATTCCCAGGGCTCTGAGGATTCCCTGGATCCTTCCCTTCTCCAGGGAACATTCCCAGTTCTCCCAGAGGGGCTCCAGCCCTGCAGCAGCTCCGTGGCCTCCTCAGGAGTTGCTCCATGACCCTCAGATGTTGGCGGAGCCCCCTGGTGCTGTCGTGACTCAGTTTCCCTTTCCCATCCCCTGGTTGGCTGCGTTCAGACCGTGGGATTGGGCTTTTAGGGATGCAGAATTCCCAGAATGATGCTCAGCCTCTGCTGGAGCTGGCTGCAATTCCCATGCTGTGCCTTAACAGGCAGGCAGCCTTCACCCTCCTCCTCTTCCTCCTCCTCTCCATCACCACCGGAGCCTTCCCATGGCCGGGGCTGCAGCTCCGTGCTGCAGGAACTCGCTGCTTTCCCCCTGATTTGGGACCTGACCTTTTGTGGGAAGGGTCTGTGGGTCCAGGGGGGCTCGGGATGCTCCTGGCAGGTCCCCCAGCCCAGCAGGATTTGGGATATTTCCACTCCCCGTTGGCAGGGCAGGTTCTCCCAGCCCCTCCGAGCTGTTGGGCTCTGCTGGGGGATTTGGGGTGGGGAAAAAGCAGTGGGAGCAATGCTCCTGCTCCATTCCTTCTCCTGGAGCGTGGAGCCAGCTTGGCGGAGATTTCCAGGGAAAAATGGACAATTGGGGTACAAAGGAAGGGCTGGGGCACCTCTGGCATGTGGAGCTGTGCCCCGGAGCTGCTGCCATTCCCTTTGGGGCCAGGGCTTTTCCAGCTGTGTCTGGCCCAAGAAATCCATGGACAAAAGGGGCAGAATGGGATGGGAGAGATGGATGGATGGAGATTCTAAAGCTGCAGAGAGCCCAGGCAGGGCTTGAGGCTTAAGGGTTTGAGTTAAGAGCACGAGGAGGTTGTGGGTTTGTTTTTCTGGTGTAAGATTTGTCCTAACTGGCTTTATTTTCCTGTCTCTGTTCTGGCTGTGCCCTCCCCGCTGCCCTGGCATCTCCTGAAGAGCGAGACTCAAGTGCAGTAAGTCCCTTTCCTTCCTTTTGCTCCCACTTTTTGGTGGCTGCAGGGCCGAGTTTGATTTATCCCTTAAAAACCCACCTGGTGCCTGGGAGCTGCAGGGCTGCCTTTGGCACAGGGCTTATTAAATAACAAAACCAGGCAAGAAAATCCCTCATCCTGCCTGGGAGAGCTGTGCTGGGATGAGCTGGAGTCACCTTCTCCGTGGTGGTGGTTTGGAAATTTGATTGAAATCCCTTTGCTCGTGGCAGAACCTCAGGAAATTCCATCGTTTTTGGCTGGGTGAGCGTGGGCAGACCCAGAACCCCGGGGTGGTCAGGGAAGCTCAGGTTCATCCCTGAGCACTCCCCTTTTGTCTGGGGCCACCTGATTTGGGATATGGGGTTGGTTATTTCTCTGTAGTAAGCAGGACGTGGGAGCTCCTAACCAGGGAAATCCCTGGATTTTGGAGACCCGGGAGGCTTCCCTTGGGATGGATTCCCTGGGAGCAGGGATGGAGAGGGGATGTGGAGGGTGGCAGGAGCCAGCTGGGGGCTGAGCCAGCACTTCCCACCCCAGTTGAGGAAAATGGGACAGGAGCAGGAGCTGCTCGTGGGAAAGGCTGGGAAATGTGGGAAGGGGCAGCACAGGGAGGCACTGCAGGCGTCCAGCACGGCCTGGATGTGTCCCTGAGCTGTTGGTACTGGTGACAAGGTGGGACCTGGATGTGTCCCCAGCTCTGGGGGCTGGTGACAAGGTGGGGCTGGCTCCAGGAATGGCCTGGATGGTGACACGGTGGGGCTGGCTCCGGGTACACCCTGGATGTGTCCCTGAGATCTTGGAGCTGGTGACACGGTGGGGCTGGCTCCAGGAATGGTCTGGATGTGTCCCTGAGATCTTGGGGCTGGTGACACGGTGGGGCTGGCTCCAGGAATGGTCTGGATGTGTCCCTGAGATCTTGGGGCTGGTGACACGGTGGGGCTGGCTCCAGGAATGGTCTGGATGTGTCCCCCAGCTCTCGGGGCTGGTGACAAGGTGGGGCTGGCTCCAGGAATGGTCTGGATGTGTCCCTGAGATCTTGGGGCTGGTGACAAGGTGGGGCTGGTTCCAGGAATGGCCTGGATGGTGACAAGGTGGGGCTGGCTCCAGGAATGGCCTGGATGTGTCCCTGAGCTCTCAGTGCTGGTGACACGGTGGGGCTGGCTTCAGGAATGGCCTGGATGGTGACACGGTGGGGCTGGCTCCAGGAATTACCTGGATGGTGACACGGTGGGGCTGGCTCTGGGTACACCCTGGATGGTGACACGGTGGGGCTGGCTCCAGGAATGGTCTGGATGTGTCCCTGAGATCTTGGGGCTGGTGACAAGGTGGGGCTGGCTCCAGGTACACCCTGGATGTGTCCCCAGCTCTGGGGGCTGGTGACAAGGTGGGGCTGGCTCCAGGAATGGCCTGGATGTGTCCCTGAGCTCTCAGTGCTGGTGACACGGTGGGGCTGGCTCTGGGCACACCCTGGATGGTGACACGGTGGGTCTGGCTCCAGGAATTACCTGGATGGTGACACGGTGGGGCTGGCTCTGGGTACACCCTGGATGGTGACACGGTGGGGCTGGCTCCAGGAATTACCTGGATGGTGACACGGTGGGGCTGGCTCCAGGAATTACCTGGATGGTGACACGGTGGGGCTGGCTCTGGGTACACCCTGGATGGTGACACGGTGGGGCTGGCTCTGGGCACACCCTGGATGGTGACACGGTGGGGCTGGCTCTGGGTACACCCTGGATGTGTCCCTGAGCTCTCAGTGCTGGTGACACGGTGGGGCTGGTTCCAGGTACACCCTGGATGGTGACACGGTGGGGCTGGCTCTGGGCACACCCTGGATGGTGACACGGTGGGGCTGGCTCCAGGAATGGCCTGGATGTGTCCCTGAGATCCTGGGGCTGGTGACACGGTGGGGCTGGCTCGGGCCGTGCCCAGCTCTTTTCCCCAGCCCGGATTCCGTGTGAAAAGCTGCCAGGACCCGGCAGCCGAGCTGCGGCTTGGCAGCGGTTTCCTGCCAGCCCCGAGCCCACAACGGCCCCTCGGAGAGCGGGGAAGGGAAGTGCCGTGCGAGGGGGGAGAGCCAGCGGGGAATTGGGCATCATTAACCCGCTCCCGGGGCGGGCAGGGGCCGGCGGGGCCGGGCAGCTTCCCAATCCATCAAGTGCGAGCCGGGGTATTCCCCGTGGAGGTTTAATGCGGGCGATAATCAGCGTTAGTCATTCATATTTTCCCCAGCCTTTGCCCGTGCAATAAAAAATATTTAGTTGCTTGGCGGCGGGCCAGGAGCGGGGCTGAATGGATCGATGCCTCTAAATGCCTGACATGATTCTCTGGGAGCTGCGAGGGTTTTCAGCATGACTGCCTGGGAAGAAAGGGCTCCGTGTTAGCCGGAGCTGCTTAGCGGGCACCGGGCAGAACACGAGCTGCTCCGCTTCTCCCTTTCAGCCCGGCCACGGAGGCGGCACGGCTCGGCAGCGGCGGGGCTGGATCCGGCCCTTGGCAGGGAGCGGGCACGGATCCTGCTGATCCCGGGGAATGAGGGCAGGGAGCGGGCATGGATCCTGCTGATTCCAGGGAATGAGGGCAGGGAGCGGGCATGGATCCTGCTGATCCCGGGGAATGAGGGCAGGGAGCGGGCACGGATCCTGCTGATCCCGGGGAAAGGGCAGGGATTGGATCCTGCTGATCCTGGGGAATGGGGAGAGGGAATGGGCAGGGATGGATCCTGCTGATCCCGGGGAATGGGCAGGGATGGATCCTGCTGATCCCGGGGAATGGGCAGGGATTGGATCCTGCTGATCCCGGGGAATGAGGGCAGGGAGCAGGGATGGATCCTGCTGATCCCGGGGAATGGGGAGAGGGAATGGGCAGGGATGGATCCTGCTGATCCCAGGGAATGAGCGAGAGGGAATGGGCAGGGATGGATCCTGCTGATCCCAGGGAATGAGGGAAGGGAAGGGGCAGGGATGGATCCTGCTGATTCCAGGGAATGAGGAGAGGGAGCAGGGATGGATCCATCCCTGGGGAGAGAGCAGGGATGGATCCTGCTGCTCCCAGGGATTGTGCAGGGATGGATCCTGCTGATCCCAGGGAATGAGGAGAGGGAGTGGGGCTGGATCTGTCCCTGGGGAGGGAGCAGGGATGGATCCTGCTGCTCCCAGGGATTGGGCAGGGATGGATCCTGCTGCTCCCAGGGATTGGGCAGGGATGGATCCTGCTGCTCCCAGGGATTGTGCAGGGATGGATCTTGCTGCTTCCAGGGATTGTGAGGGATGGATCCTGCTGCTCCCAGGGATTGGGCAGGGATGGATCCTGCTGATCCCAGGGATTGTGCAGGGATGGATCTTGCTGCTTCCAGGGATTGTGAGGGATGGATCCTGCTGCTCCCAGGGATTGTGCAGGGATGGATTCTGCTGCTCCCAGGGAATGGGCAGGGATGGATCCTGCTGCTCCCAGGGAACGAGGGCAGGGAATGTGCAGGGGGGTGCAGGACTGGGGCCAGGCACCCTCCTCGCTGTGCTGCCATTTTCCTCCAGCATTTCCCAGGAATGCCGGCCTCTCCTGGGCTCTGCTGTCTGGAGCCAGGTCGGAATGGCCCCCGTGCCCCTGGCACTCCTGGTGGCGTGGGTTTTCCAGGACATTTTGTGGATGTCCTTTGGCTCCGGGGCCGGGATGCAGCTGCTCCTCCTGGCTGAGGGCTCTGGGGCTCTCCTGGGAATGCCAGCGTGTCCCGGGCTTGGCTCTTGAGGCAAGGACAGCGTTCCCAGGGAGCAGAGCTGTGCCGTGGGCGCTGGCTCGGCCATTGCTGGCCGTGTGGTCTCTCCCAGGTGTTTCTGTCAACAACCTCCTCCTGCACTTTGCTGCTCTTGCAGCAAGGAGCTCAGGTGTCCATGGGCATCCTCACAGCATTCCCGGCGAGGCTGGTGTTGGTTTGTCCCCTGGATCCCGTGACACACGGAGGGGACCGGGGGCTCTCATCCCTGCTGGGTCCCCTCGGGATCTGCTGCTCGTGGGGCCCTGTTCCCTTCTGCTCCCCTGGGGGAGCTCAGAATGTCTCTCAGACATTTTTGGAGGTTCCAGGCCTTGGTCAGAGGCATTCTAGAGCCTGGCAGGCAGCTGCAAACAGCTGTAATTTTGAGTTTGAGCCATGGAATGAGTTACCAACTTTGAAGGTGGAACAAGCAGTCACAAAGGGTTAGATGGGATAGTAAAAGTAATTACAAAGTAGAGGGGAAATTTTTTTAGTATTGTACAGGGGGGTTTTAGCACCTGTCCAGGGGGGTTTTACTTTGTACATGGGGGTCAGAAGTTCTAAGATGGAGGAAAGTGGGCTGATCCTGTTCTTCCTCCTTCTTCTTCCTCACCTCCATGTTCTTGGTGATGTTGGCACTCACAGATTGGTTTAGAGTAGAAAAGCACTTTGTAATATAAGTAATAAGTATTAGGGAATAACTGTAAACATGTAATACGTAATATATCACGTAAAAGATAGCAGCAGCCCTGGGTGGGGAGAGAGAAGAAGACAGCAGACAGAGAGGGTGTCAGGAGTGTGTGCATCCCTGCCTGGGCCGCTGATCAAACAGCCACAGCCCGAGAACACAATCTGTTAAATAACTAGCAATTAATCATCTTGAGACCCAACAACAAGAAACTGCAGAGTTTTCCTTTAAGAGCACGAGTTAGAGGAAAGACTTTACCCCCACTCAAGACCCCAAACCAAACCCAGAGTTCTCCCGCTCCCCCCTCAAAGCTTCTCCCCCCCCCGCCCCCAGAATAATTCCGTGTCCCCCTCGGAGAGCCTGCGGGCCAGCGAGAAGCACCGGAGCTCCACGGATTACAGCATGGACTCCAAGAAGAGGAAAGCAGAGGAGAAGGACAGCATGAGCCGATATGTGAGTGACAGGGACGCTCACGGGGACACCTGGGGGGCAGCATCTGGGATTTCAGGTGGTGCTGTCCAGATGTGACAGGGAACCCGGAGAGACCGCGGGGTCCAAGCATCCCCCACGCTGCCAAGGCCACCATGATCCGTGTCCCCAAGTGCCACATCCACTCCCCTGGCTGGCTGCAGCCCTGCCCTGGGCAGCCCCATTTCCTTGTCCTTTCCCAGCCCCTTTTCCGTTTTCCGTTTCCTTTTCCTGAGCACCTTTTCCGTGAAAGAATTTGCCCTGATCTCCAGCCCGAGTGCCCTCCTGCTGCTGGTGGTTTGGCTCCTCGGGGGGCTGATCCCCCCCCAGTTTTTGGGGCTCCCTGCAGGGTGTGACACGTTTTGTGTTCCAGGACAGCGATGGTGACAAGAGCGACGACCTGGTGGTGGACGTCTCCAACGAGGTGAGCTGCGGGATCGGGACGTGGGAGGCGATTCCTTAGGGACCAGCCCGGAGGGGAGGCTGGAGGGATCCCTTCCTTCCCACTGTGGGAATTCTGCACTGCTTTTCCCGTCCCTCAGGACCCCGCCACCCCCCGGGTGAGCCCGGCCCATTCCCCGCCGGAGAACGGGCTGGACAAAGCCCGCGGGCTGAAGAAAGGCGATGCTCCCAACAGCCCGGCCTCGGTGGCCTCCTCCAGCAGCACTCCCTCCTCCAAGACCAAGGACCTGGGCCACGTACGTCCCTCCCGGGGCTCCCGGGGCGGGCAGGGCGGCGTGTCCCTGCAGCTGCAGCTCATCCCTCCTTCTCCATCCCTTCTCTCCCCACCCCAGAACGACAAATCCTCCACGCCCGGCCTCAAGTCCAACACTCCGACGCCCAGGAACGACGCTCCCACCCCGGGCACCAGCAGCACCCCGGGGCTGCGGCCCATGCCTGGCAAACCCAGCGGCATGGACCCCCTGGGTGGGTACCCGTGGTGTCACTGCTGTCCCCAGCACGGCTCCAGCTCGTCCCTGTGGTGGGGAGCAGCAGCTCTGGGGGGGATTGTGTTTTTGGGGGAGCTAATCCGGGTCTGGACAGCTGATGGGGTGGGGAGGGAGGGCTGGTCATGGAGTGAGCGGGTTTGGGATGAGGGGACACGGCCTCAGGCTGTGCCAGGAGTTCAGGTTGGACATCGGGAGGAAATTAATTCTTGTAAAGCGTGCTCAGGCCTTGGCAGGGCTCGCCCAGGGAGAGGTGGTGGAGACCCCATCCCTGGAGTGTCCAGGGGATCCCTGGCTGTGGCACTCAGTGCTTTGGGCTGGGAAGAAGTGCTTTGGGCCAGGGCTGGGACTCTGTGCTCTTGGGTTTTTCCATGGCCATGCTTTGCTCTGCACCCTGCCTGCGTTCCCCCAGCCCTGCTGGTATTTCAACCATGTGCCCCCCGAATTCCCTGCCTGCGTGCCCCCGAATTCCCCGTCTGTGTCCCCCGGAATTCCCTGTCTGTGTTCACCCAAATTCCCCGTCTGCGTCCCCCCAAATTCCCTGCCTGTGTCCCCCTGCTCCTTCCCTGTGTCCCCATCACTCCCCGCCATGCCCAGTTCCCTGCCCGTGTCCCCCCCAGTTCCCTGCCCATGTCCCCAGCCCTGGTTGTGTCCCCCTGTTCCTTCCCCGTGTCCTCCTCACTCCCTGTGTCCAGCCCTGCTCATGTCCCCAGCCCTGCCTGTGTCCCCCCACTCCCCACCCATGCCCAGCCCTGTCCATGTCCCCCTCACTTCCTGCCCATGTCTCCTCTACTCCACACCCATGTCCCCATTTCCCCACCGGTGCCCCCATCCCTGATATTGCCCCCACCCCTGCCCATCCCTGCTGGTGCCCCCATCCCTGATATTGCCCCCATCCCTGATATTGCCCCCATCCCTGCCCATCCCTGATATTGCCCCCATCCCTGCCCATCCCTGATATTGCCCCCATCCCTGCCCATCCCCGTCGGTGCCCCCATCCCTGATATTGCCCCCATCCCCACCGGTGCCCCCATCCCTGCTGGTGCCCCCATCCCTGCCCATCCCCGCCGTGCCCCCATCCCTGCTGGTGCCCCCATCCCTGCCCATCCCCGCCGTGCCCCCATCCCTGCTGGTGCCCCCATCCCTGCCCATCCCCGCCGTGCCCCCATCCCTGCTGGTGCCCCCATCCCTGCCCATCCCCGTCGGTGCCCCCATCCCTGATATTGCCCCCATCCCTGATATTGCCCCCATCCCTGATATTGCCCCCATCCCTGCCCATCCCCGCCGGTGCCCCCATCCCCGCTGGTGCCCCCATCCCTGATATTGCCCCCATCCCTGATATTGCCCCCATCCCTGCCCATCCCCACCGGTGCCCCCATCCCCGCTGGTGCCCCCATCCCTGATATTGCCCCCATCCCTGATATTGCCCCCATCCCTGCCCATCCCCGCCGGTGCCCCCATCCCCGCTGGTGCCCCCATCCCTGATATTGCCCCCATCCCTGCCCATCCCTGATATTGCCCCCATCCCCGCTGGTGCCCCCATCCCTGCCCATCCCTGATATTGCCCCCATCCCCACCGGTGCTCCCAGCCCCACCGGTGCCCCCATCCCTGCCCATCCCCGCCGTGCCCCCATCCCCACCGGTGCCCCCATCCCTGCCCATCCCCGCCGTGCCCCCATCCCGACGCTGCCCCTCTCCGCAGCCTCGGCCCTGCGCACGCCCATCTCCATCGCGGGCTCCTACGCGGCGCCCTTCGCCATGATGGGGCACCACGAGATGAACGGCTCCCTGACCAGCCCCGGCGCCTACGCGGGGCTGCACAACCTCCCCCCGCAGATGAGCGCGGCCGCCGCCGCCGCCGCCGCCTACGGCCGGGCGCCAATGGTGAGCTTTGGAGCTGTACGTAGCACTTTCAGCTGCTTTCTCCCCGGGGGGAGGCCGGGGAGGTTGGGGTTCCTCCTCGAAGCCGGCTGTGGGAGGGTGATTCCTGCTGGGGTGACGTGCGCGTGCCGGCGGCTCGGGGCTGCTCCTTCCCGTTCCTCGGCCCCCTCGCCCCGCTCCTCGACCCCCTTCCCGTTCTCTCTCTCAACTCCTGCGTTAAGGCAGAGCAAGGAGTCAAACACTGCCGTTAAAGTTGGGGGTTTCTGCCGTTAAAGTTTGGGGCTTCTGCCGTTAAAGTTTGGGGTTTCTGCCGTTAAACTTTGGGGTTTCTGCCGTTAAACTTTGGGGTTTCTGCCGTTAAACTTTGGGGTTTCTGCCGTTAAACTTTGGGGTTTCTGCCGTTAAACTTTGGGGTTTCTGCCGTTAAAGTTGGGGGTTTCTGCCGTTAAACTTTGGGGTTTCTGCCGTTAAACTTCGGGGTTTCTGCCATTTAAGCAGAGATTGGGGTTTCTGCCATTAGAGATTGGAGTTTGTGTCACTAAAGCAGAAATTGGGGTTTCTGTCATTACAGTTTGGGGTTTCTGCCATTTAAGCTGAGATTGGGGTGTCAGCCATTAAAGTAGAGATTGGAGTTTGTGTCATTAAAGCAGAAATTGGGGTTTCTGCCATTAAGGCAAACATTGGGGTTTCTGCCGTTAAAGCAGAGACTGGGGTTTCTGCCATTAAAGTTTGGGGTTTCTGCTATTAAAGTTGGGGGTTTTTGCCATTAAAGCAGACATTGGGGTTTCTGCCACTAAAGTTTGGGGTTTCTGCCATTAAACCTGACACTGGGGTTTCTGCCATTAAAGTTTGGGGTTTCTGCTATTAAAGTTTGGTGTTTCTGCCATTTAAGCAGACATTGGGGTTTCTGCCATTAAAGTAGAGTTTGGGGTTTCTGCCATTAAAGTTTGGGGTTTCTGCCATTAAAGTTTGGGGTTTCTGCCATTAAAGTTTGGGGTTTCTGCCATTAAAGCTGACTTTGGGGTTTCTGCCATTAAAGCTGACTTTGGGGTTTCTGCCCTCGGGGTGCTGGGCATGACAAGGCTGATCCCATCCCTGGGGGCTTGGTAACCCCACGGGGACAGGGAGCGTGTCCCACGTGCTCCTTGCAGACCCTGCTTCCTTGGCTGGCTCCCCTTGGTGCCAGGGCAAAGGCCAGCTCTCTCTGAGCTGCCCAGGGCTCAGGGATGGGGAGCTGCGTGCCATTCCCAGCCTCACCTGTCCCTGCATCTCCCGGCAGGTCGGCTTTGACCCTCACCCGCCCATGCGCGCCCCGGGCCTGCCCTCCAGCCTGGCGTCCATCCCTGGAGGCAAACCGTAAGCCCCGCTCGGGTTTCCGCGGCCGGGAGGGAGGCGGGAGTCCCCACGAGCTCCGTCCCCGGAGCTGAGCCCCGTCCCCACCCTGGCAGGGCCTACTCGTTCCACGTGAGCGCCGACGGGCAGATGCAGCCGGTGCCGTTCCCGCACGACGCGCTGGCGGGGCCGGGCATCCCGCGGCACGCGCGGCAGATCAACACGCTGAGCCACGGCGAGGTGGTGTGCGCCGTCACCATCAGCAACCCCACGCGCCACGTCTACACCGGCGGCAAGGGCTGCGTCAAGATCTGGGACATCAGCCAGCCCGGCAGCAAGAGCCCCATCTCCCAGCTGGACTGCCTGGTGAGGGAGGGCCGCCCTGGCGTTCGTCTTCTCCCCGTGAACCTCGGCCTCTCCTCCCCGCGTTGTCGTCCGTGTTCCCCTTTCCTCTTCCCCCTAACGCCTCTTGCTTTTCCCCGTTACTAGCTCTTTGTCTTCCATCACTTTCTCCTCTTGCCATCGCCTCTTTTCCCCCTTTAAATTTCCCTTTTCCTCTTTCCCCATCCATGTCCCTTTTCCTCTTTTCTCGCCTCGTTGCTCTCCTCCCTGATGGTGCCTTTTCCTCCTCTCCCATCAGCATGCCTTTCCCTCTTCTCCCATCAATGTCCCTTTTCCTCTTCTCCCATCAATGTCCCTGTTCCTCTTGACCCATCAATGTCCCTTTTCCTCTTGTCCCATCAATGTGCCTTTTCATCTTCTCTCATGATGGTCGCTTTTCCTCTTCTTCCCATCAACATTCCTTTTCCCCCATCAATGTCCATTTTCCTCTTCCCCTATGATGGTCCCTTTTCCTCTTCCCTCCATCAGTGTCCCTTTTCCTCTTCTCCCACTCCCTTTCCTCTTCCCTCTCCCTGTCCCTTTCCCCTCCCCATCCCTTTCCCCTCCCCATCCCTTTCCCCTCCCCATCCCTTCCCCTCCCCATCCCTTTCCCCTCCCCATCCCTTTCCCCTCCCCATCCCTTTCCCCTCCCCATCCCTTTCCCCTCCCCATCCCTTTCCCCTCCCCATCCCTTTCCCCTCCCCATCCCTTCCCCTCCCCATCCCCTCCCTCTCCCCCGTGTCCCGTCCCTCTCTGCCCGCTGACGGCGCCGTGTGTCCCCAGAACAGGGATAACTACATCCGCTCCTGCAAGCTGCTGCCGGACGGGCGCACGCTGATCGTGGGGGGCGAGGCCAGCACGCTGACCATCTGGGACCTGGCGTCGCCCACGCCGCGCATCAAGGCCGAGCTGACGTCCTCGGCGCCCGCCTGCTACGCGCTGGCCATCAGCCCCGACGCCAAGGTGTGCTTCTCGTGCTGCAGCGACGGCAACATCGCCGTCTGGGACCTGCACAACCAGACCCTGGTCAGGTGAGCGCCGCCGGCCTGCTGCTGGCAGGGCTGCTGGCCTGGGGGGCCTCGGGGTCCGTCTGTCCCAGCTCCTTCCTTCCTCCTTCTGTCGGCGCTGCTTTTCCATCCCGCCCCGCGACGTGCCTTTTCCTCTTCCCCACAGCATCCCTTCTCCTTCTGTCAGCGTTCCTTTTCCTCTTCCCCACAGCATCCCTTCTCCTTCTGTCAGCGTTCCTTTTCCTCTTCCCCACAACGTCCCTTTTCCTCTTCCCCACAGCATCCCTTCTCCTTCTGTCAGCGTTCCTTTTCCTCTTCCCCACAGCATCCCTTCTCCTTCTGTCAGCGTTCCTTTTCCTCTTCCCCACAACATCCCTTCTCCTTTTGTCAGCGTTCCTTTTCCCTTTTTCCCTTTCCCCCACAATGTCCTTTTTCTTCTCCTTCTGTCAATGTAGCTTTTCCTCTTCCCCACAACATCCCTTTTCCTCTTCCCCGACAACATCCCCTTCTCCTTTTGTCAGTGTTCCTTTTCCTCTTCCCCACAACATCCCCTTCTCCTTTTGTCAGTGTAGCTTTTCCTCTTCCCCACAACTTCCCTTCTCCTTTTGTCAGTGTTCCTTTTCCCCTTCCCCACAATGTCCTTTTTCTTCTCCTTTTGCCAGTGTTTCTTTTCCCATTTTCTCTTTCTCCCACAATGTCCCTTTCCTTCTCCTTTTGTCAGTGTTCCTTTTCCCTTTTCTGCACAATATCCCTTCTTTTGTCAGTGTTCCTTTTCCTCTTCCCCGACAACATCCCCTTCTCCTTTTGTCAGTGTTCCTTTTCCCCTTTTCCTCTTCCCCCACAACATCCCTTCTCCTTTTGTCAGCATTCTTTTCCCCTTTCCCCTGCAACATCCCTTTCCTTCTCCTTTTGTCAGTGTTCCTTTCCCCCTTTTCCCTTTCCCCCACAATGTCCCTTTCCTTCTCCTTTTGTCAGGGTTCCTTTTCCTTTTATCAGTGTCCCTTTTCCTCTTCTTTTTTTCAATGTTTTCCTCTTCTTTTATCAACATCCCTCTTCCTTCATCAATGTCTCATTTCCTCTTTCCCCATCCCATTGCCATCCCTTTTCCTCTTCTCTCTCGTCATGGTCCCTTTCCCTCTTCTGCCCATCATGGTCCCTTTCCTCTTTTCCTTGAGCAAAACCACCTTCCACTCTCCCAGCTTGCTCCAAGCCCCATCCAGCCTGGCCTTAAACATTCCCGGGATGGGGAATCCACCGTCCTCTCTGGGCTGGAGCCAGGAACACCCTCTGGTGAGGCCGCACCATCTCCCGGTGCTCATCCCTACACCAGCCCAGTCCTCGGCCAGGCTGCTGCTCCTCAGCCCGGGATGGATTGCCAGGAACATTCCCTGCGGACCAGCCGCGCAGACGTGGTCCGAGCTTTTCCCGGTGGGAATTCCATGGGGTTTTTTTCCCCTGCTCCCAAGGCAATTCCAAGGGCACACGGACGGGGCCAGCTGCATCGACATCTCGCACGACGGGACGAAGCTGTGGACGGGGGGCCTGGACAACACCGTGCGCTCCTGGGACCTGCGCGAGGGCCGGCAGCTGCAGCAGCACGACTTCACCTCCCAGGTGGGCTCCTGCTGCCCTGGCTCCCGGAGGGGCTCTTCCTGCTGGGGCTCCCAGCCCGGCTCTGCCCGCTGCTTCTGGGGTGGCCCAGGGGTGCTGGAGCCATGGGGCTCCCTGGGTCTTGTGCCAGCTCCTCTTTTCCATCCCGGCAGGGTGAGGCAGCAGCTCTTCTCGTGGGGTGCCCGTGGATGTCACGGGGTTCTCTGGGTGCCCTGTGGATGGCATGAGAGCAGGGATCAGCCCTGATCCAGAGGAACAGAGCTGGTGTCCCGTTGGCAAGGGCAGCATTGTCCATGGGGATGGAGCCATCCCAACGCAGGCATCTGCCTCTGCCCACCCGCTCCATCCACCTGGGGCTGGCCAGCACCTCCAGCGGTGCCACAGATCCCAGACCTCGGGCACTGGGCTGGGGGGAGGCACCCTGAGGATCTCTCAGGCCGGGAATTCCCGCTGACGTGGCCGTCTCTTCCCGCAGATCTTCTCCCTGGGGTACTGCCCGACGGGCGAGTGGCTGGCGGTGGGCATGGAGAGCAGCAACGTGGAGGTGCTGCACCACACCAAGCCCGACAAGTACCAGCTGCACCTGCACGAGAGCTGCGTCCTCTCCCTCAAATTCGCCTACTGCGGTGAGCAGCCCCTGGGACAGCTGGGACAGGGATGGGCATCACCGACTCGGGGAGTGGTTTGGGTTGGGAGACACCTCCAGGCTCAGCTCCGGGCACCTTCCACCTGACCCCCTCCTCATGAATGGGATCGTGGGATCATGGAATGTTTGGGGCTGGGAGGAGCCTTGAGTTGGGGGACACCTCCCTCTCAGTCCCAGGGTGCTCCAGGCCCCACCCAGGCTGGCCATGGGCACTTCCAGGGATGTCCATGAGCTGCAGGGGGGATGAACTCGGGTGTTTCCAGCAGGATCCATCCCATGGGTGCTGCACGTGGGGGTTATTCCCGTGAACACATCCTGGTTGTGGTGGGGTTTATCCCCATAGAACCATCCTGTGGTTATCCCCATAACCCCATCCTGGTTCTGGCAGGGTTTATTCCCATAACCCCATCCTGGTTCTGGCAGGATTTATTGCCTGGAGTATTCCCATAAAATCATCCTGGTTCTGGCAGGGATTATTCCCTGGGTTATTCCCATAACCCCATCCTGGTTCTGGCAGGGATTATTCCCTGGGTTATTCCCATAAAACCATCCTGGTTCTGGCAGGGTTTATTCCCATAACCCCATCCTGGTTGTGGGGTTTATTCCCATAACCTCATCCTGGTTCTGGCAGGGTTTATTCCCTGGGTTATTGGTTCTGGCAGGGTTTATTCCCTGGATTATTGCCATAAAACCATCCTGGTTGTGGGGTTTATTCCCATAACCTCATCCTGGTTCTGGCAGGGTTTATTCCCTGGGTTATTCCCATAACCCCATCCTGGTTCTGGCAGGGTTTATTCCCTGGGTTATTGGTTTTGGCAGGGTTTATTCCCTGGGTTATTGGTTCTGGCAGGGTTTATTCCCTGGATAATTCCCATAACCCCATCCTAACTGTGGCCACGGAGCACCACCGGAGGTGGGAATCCACACTTGGATTCTTCCAGCTGAGTCAGGCTGGGCAGGACTCCCAGGGAACCTCCAGGTTTTCCCATTTCCCCCAAACCTCTGGGCTCAGCCAGCCTGTGGGACCAGGGAAGGGTCGGGGAGGTGGCACTGCCAGCATTCAGCTGCTGATCCCAAATTCCCGGTGCAGGGAAGTGGTTTGTGAGCACTGGGAAGGACAACCTGCTCAACGCCTGGAGGACGCCCTACGGAGCCAGCATCTTCCAGGTAGGGGAGCTGGGTGGGGTGGGGGCTGCTCCCAGATCCCCCTTCCCAACTACCCTGGAGAGAGGGGAGATCCTTGGGGATGGCTGGAGGGGTGTCGGGGTGCCGGGTGTGGTGCTGCCCCCAGCATGGGTGCTGCTGAGGGATCCTGGAATCCCACCCCACTGCTGGGCTCTCTGTCTCCCACCCTGCTGGGCTCTCTGTCTCCCACCCTGCTGGGCTCTCTGTCTCCCACCCTGCTGGGCTCTCTGTCTCCCACCCTGCTGGGTTCTCTGTCTCCCACCCTGCTGGGCTCTCTGTCTCCCACCCAGCTGGGCTCTCTGTCTCCCACCCAGCTGGGCTCTCTGTCTCCCACCCTGCTGGGCTCTCTGTCTCCCCCATTTCTGAGTTCTCTGTCTCTCCCTGACCTCTCTGGGTTCTCTCTCTCCCACTCAGGTGTTCTCTGTCCAAACCGTGCTGGGTTCTCTCTCTCCCACCCCTGCTGGATTCTCTCTCTGACATCCTGGTGGTTTTCTCTCTCTCACTGAGGAGTTCTCTCTCCCACTGCTGGGTTCTCTTTCTCTCCCATCCTCCTGGGTTCTTTCCCCCACTGCTGGATTCTCTCTCCCACCTCTCTGGGTTCTCTCTCTCCCATCCTGCTGAGTTCTCTCTTTCCCTCACTGATGGATTTTCTCTCTCCGATCCTGCTGGGTTCTCTCTTTCCCTCACTGATGGATTTTCTCTCTCCCACCATTCCGGGTTCTCTCTCTCACATCCTGCTGGGTTTTCTCTCTTCCACTGATGGATTCTCTCTCTCCAACCCCTGGGTTCTCACTCTCTCGCACTGACAGATTCTCTCCCCAACCCTGCTGGGTTCTCTCTCCCCACTGATGGATTTTCTCTCTCCCACCCCTCTGGGTTCTCTATCTCCCATCCTGCTGGGTTCTCTCCCTCCCACTGATGGATTCTCTCTCCCTGACCCCTCTGGGTTCTCTTTTTCTCCCTGATTCTGCTGGGTTCTCTCTCTCCCATCCTGCTGGGTTCTCTCTCTCCCACTGATAGATTTTTCTCTCTCCCACCTCTCTGGGTTCTCTCTCCCATCCTGTTGGGTTCTCTCTCCCCACTGATGGATTTTCTCTCTCCATTCTGTGTTCTCTCTCTCACATCCTGCTGGGTTCTCTCCCACCCCTCTGAGTTCTCTCTCTCTCCCTGACCCTCTGGCTTCTCCCTCTCCCACCACTCTGGGTTTTCTCCCCCCTGACACGTCCTCTCCCCGCTGCTTTTCCCAGTCCAAGGAATCCTCGTCGGTGCTGAGCTGTGACATCTCTGCGGATGACAAGTACATCGTCACGGGCTCTGGGGACAAGAAGGCCACGGTCTACGAGGTCATCTACTGAGCCTGGCACTTCCAGCAGCATGGGGAACACCCGGGAATGCCCAGGAACACCCCGGGAACACCCGGGAATGCCCAGGAACACCCCAGGAACACCCGGGAATGCCCAGGAACACCCGGGAACGCCCGGCCCAGCTCCGCCCGCCACACTCGGATTTATTTGGAGATCTGCAACTCTGGCACACATGGAAGCCCTAAACGGATTTTTATTTGGTTTTAAGCTTTTGGGGTTCCTTTTGAATTTTTTTTTTTTTTTTTTTTGGTTTTCCGGTTCTTTCCGTCTGGCTTTGGTGGCACTATAAAGGACTCCTTTTTTTATTGGGATTTATTTTTTTTTTTTTTTTGTGCATCCCGCATAAGACTTGTGAAAAATGTAAATACTGGACTAGGAAATAGCGTGGGAAGGGGGGACCCTCCCAGTACACTTAGTTGTGTATTTTTGTCTGCTGTAATTGTATTCCACTGATGGTTTTGGTGGTGGCAATTTTATTCTGGGGGTTTTTTTGGTTGGTTTTTTTTTTTTTTTTCACCTGTTGTTGGTTTTTTTTGTTTTTTGGGGTTTTTCCCCCCTTCCTTTTCCTTCCCCGCTCGGGAAGTGTCCGTGGGGACTTTGCCATCCAGGCTGAGCAGAGATGTCCACCGGTGAAAAGTTGTTCCTCCTGTCGTGCGTCGTGTGTTAGTGATGGTGGGGAATCGCTCGGATCCTCAGCTACTGACGGGACATCAACCCAAATCACCTCGGGCTTTGGTTTTTATAGATGGATTTATGGATTTATCCCTTTTTTTGTTGGTTTTTTTGGTTTTTTTTTCCTCCCCCCGTGCTTGGATGTTTGAAGAAAAGGGGAAGCCCACGCAAGCCCTTCTTGGTCTTCGGACAGAAGCAAATGAGGAGTGATTTCAAAGAAAGCTTAGAAAATTCAGCTCAGGGAGCCACGAAAGATAATAGCAAACTTATGTGTTTTGTATTCAAATGAAAAGTAAAGAATTAGAATTGATAACCTTGGAGAAAAAAAAAAAAAAAAAAAGACAAAAAAAAATACAGGTTTTTTTTTTTAAAAGCGCAAAGTTTACTAACAAGCAGGGTTTGTGTGTGGTGGGGGGCTGTTCGTGGTCCTTGTGGGCTTTATGGTCTTGTGTCTTCTGGTTTTATGGAGCAACTCCCTCCCCCCACAGGCCTTTTGTACTAAAGGGTTCCAAAAAGGACAAAAAAAAAAAAAAAAGGCAAAAAAAAAAAAAAAAAAGAAGACCTAACGGGAAAAATAAAAGTATTTGTGTAGCAGAAGTGCTCGCTGTATCGTAGCACACGGCAGAGGATTTTTATACCGCATTTTTATGGATTATTTTTGGCGAGTTGGATCTGGTGCAAGAGGAGATAAAAACCAGCTCTTCAAGGGTTGATTGATGAGGGGAGAACGGTTTGGAGAGAGGGGAGAGGAGGATGGGGAAGAGCTGGAGCTGCTGCCCTCCCAGGAGCCTTCATCCCATCCCAGGAGCCTTCATCCCATCCCAGGAGCCTTCATCCCATCCCTCTGAGGGATCCATCCCAGGAGCCTTCATCCCATCCTTCCAGGAGCCTTCATCCCATCCCAGGAGCCTTCATCCCATCCCAACCCTCCCAGGAGCCTTCATCCCATCCCAGGAGCCTTCATCCCATCCCTCTGAGGGATCCATCCCATCCCTCCCAGGAGCCTTCATCCCATCCCTCTGAGGGATCCATCCCATCCCAGAGCCTTCATCCCATCCCATCCCAGGAGCCTTCATCCCTCCCATCCCATCCCAGGAGCCTTCATCCCTCCCATCCCTCCCAGGAGCCTTCATCCCTCCCATCCCATCCCATCCCAGGAGCCTTCATCCCATCCCTCTGTGGGATCCATCCCATCCCATCCCAGGAGCCTTCATCCCATCCTTCCAGGAGCCTTCATCCCATCCCAGGAGCCTTCATCCCATCCCATCCCAGGAGCCTTCATCCCGTCCTTCCCAGGAGCCTTCATCCCATCCCTCTGTGGGATCCATCCCATCCCTGAGGAATCCATCCCAACCCATCCCATCCCAGGAGGCTTCATCCCATCCCAGGAGCCTTCATCCCATCCCAGGAGCCTTCATCCCGTCCCATCCCATCCCTCCCAGGAGCCTTCATCCCATCCTTCTCCTCTGTGGGATCCATCCCATCCCTCCGAGGGATCCATCCTATCCCTAAGGAATCCATCCCAACCCATCCCATCCCTCCCAGGAGCCTTCATTCCATCCCTCTCCTCCAAGGGACCCATCCCATCCCATCCCATCCCATCCCTCGGAAGGTTCCATCCCTTCCCATCCCATCCCTCCCCTCTGAGGGATCCAACCCATCCCTCTGAAGGATCCAACCCATCCCATCCCATCCCTCTGAAGGATCCAACCCATCCCATCCCATCCCTCTGAAGGATCCATCCCATCCCATCCCATCCCTCTGAAGGATCCAGCCCTTCCCAACCCATCCCTCTGAAGGATCCAGCCCATCCCTTCCCAACCCATCCCATCCCATCCCAGCCCTCTGAGGGATCCATCCCATCCCTTCCCATCCCATCCCTCCGGCTGCTCCCAGCGGAGCTGGGGAGGAGGAGGAGGAGGAGGAGGAGGAGGAGTTGGGATCTCGGGGCAATCCCGCTGTTCCCGCTGTTCCGTGGCCGTGGGAGCTCCTGAGCTGCCTCAGGGAATTCCCAGCC
The DNA here is from genome assembly GCF_046129695.1 of Lonchura striata. Classification (NCBI taxonomy): domain Eukaryota; kingdom Metazoa; phylum Chordata; class Aves; order Passeriformes; family Estrildidae; genus Lonchura; species Lonchura striata. Next base: position 23,750,001 of record NC_134613.1, on the reverse strand, counting down.
TGGGGTGGGATCCGCGTGGGGCAGGGGTGATCCAACAAGGAAAAGTTCCCTGGAGCCGTTTTTGGGAAAGGCGTTCTGGGGCGCTCCGGCTCCGACTGATGCCCCTGGGGCCGGCGGAGCCCCGGAGGGCTCGGATTTTGGGATCCGTGGGGCAGCTTGCCCCCCGAGCCCGGCATTCCCAGCTCCGTGGCCGGGCTCTGCCCTGGGCTCCCCCCAGCTGGGCTCTGCTCGGGATTCTCCCGGAATGCCAGGAGCGAAATGCAGGAATCGCGCGTTCCGGAGCCGGGCTCTCGACTTCACACCAAAGTATGTAGCAGAACCTGTACAGCTGTTCATAACTACCACTGGTTTTTGTAAAAAAAGGGCCGAAAAGAGGAAAAAAAAAAAAAAAAAAGAATAAAAAGTCGATGTACTGAAGCTGAACCGCGAGCAAAGTGTCTCTAGACCTCTGATCCATGGAATTCACGGAGGTGGGGGAAAGGCAGGAGCAGGGGAGGGTTGGGGGCACAGGACAGCGCTGGGGGACCCCCGAGCTGGGGCGGCGCTGGAGCTGGGACGGGGCCGGGATCGATGGGGGGAGGAATTCCCAACGCTCGGTCCCGTGGGATCGCTGCCGGGGCTGCGCTCCTGCCGGGAATCCCAAAACCATCCTCCCTTCAGCCCCGGCTCCTGCCGGGATCTGGGGAGCCGGGAGAGGGCTGCGAGCCGGGAATGGCGAGCCGGGAATGCTGATGGAATTCTGGTCAGGGAATGCTGAGCTGGGAATGCTGAGCTGGGAATTCTGAGCTGGGAGTTCCAACAGAATTCTGAGCCAGGAATTCTGATCAGGGCATCCTGAGCTGGGAATTCTGGTCAGGGAATGCTGATCAGGGAATGCTGAGCCAGGAATTCCGACGGAATTCTGATCAGGGAATGCTGAGCCGGGAATGCTGATGGAATTCTGAGCTGGGAATTCTGATCAGGGAATGCTGAGCCGGGAATTCTGGTCAGGGAATGCTGATCAGGACATCCTGAGCAGGGAATTCTGAGCTGGGAGTTCCAACAGAATTCTGAGCCAGGAATTCTGATCAGGGAATGCTGAGCTAGGAGTTATGATCAGGAAATCCTGAGCTGGGAATTCTGGTCAGGGAATTCTGAGCTGGGAATGCTGATAAGGGCATCCTGAGCCGGGAGTTCTGATTGGGTAATCCTGAGCAGGGAATCCTAAAATGGGAATTCTGATCAGGGAATCCTGAGCTGGGAGTTCTGATCAGGGAATTCTTGTCAGGGAATGCTGAGCTGGGAATTCCGATGGAATTCTGAGCCGGGAATTCTGATGATGGCATCCTGAGTAAGGAATCCTAAGCAGAGAATTCTGGTCAGCGCATCCTGAGCCGGGAATTCTGATCAGGAAATCCCGAGGTGGGAATCCTGATCAGGGAATTCTGATCAGGGAATTCTGAGGTGGGAATCCTGATCAGGGAATTCTGAGGTGGGAATCCTGAGCAGGGCAGCGTGTGGGGCTCTGCCCTCAGTGGGATGTGACAAACATTAAATACCAGAAACTCCCTGGGCTGGATTTACAAGAACGTGCCAATATCTGTCACCTACGTTGGACAGTGTGTCCCCAGCCTGAACCAACAGAAAAATGCCAACACCACAGTGAGACATGGAGGGCATGAAGGAGGAGAAAAAGGACAAGGCACACCCAATTTCCTCCAGCTTGTCCCCTTTGGACCCCTCGTCTAGAATCCTAAAATTTGACTTTTGCACCCGTGCCACGCTTAATTATTACTGATATCAAACCCTCAGAGCTGGTAATTGATCCTGTAAGATTGAAAACTCTTTTCCATGGACAGAGATCACAGTCAGTGTCTCTGGGGCTCTGTCCAGGGGGTTCTGAGCCCTGCCAGGGTCCCAGGGCAGCCAGAGGGAAGCTCTGGATTCTCACAGATGCTGCAGGGAAGTGCTCGGGAGCACAATTCCATCCTCGGGAGCACAATTCCATCCTCGGGAGCACAATTCCATCCTCGGGAGCAGAATTCCATCCTCGGGAGCAGAATTCCATCCCCGAGAGCACAATCGGGAGTTTGGGGATTTTTGGCTTTTCTGGGCAACAAGAAAAATTTTCATTGGAGCAGAAGCTGGGCTGGCCAAAAGGAGCCTCGTTAATTCCAGGGAATTGTTTCATCTCAGCTCAACAGGAATAATGAATATTTTTTTTTTTTTCACTATTATTATTGTTTTTATTTTTTTTTTTTTACAAGACGAGTTGGTGAACAGCCAGCTTCCTGCGGGGGAATTCCTGGGGAGCGTTGATCCCAGCTGGAATTTACCTTGCAGGGGGAGAAAAAAAAAAAATATATATATATATATATTAAAGAAAAGAAAAAAAAAAAAAAAGAAAAAAAAAAAAAGAAGAAAAGAAGAAAAGAAGGAAAAAAAATATAAAAATATAAAAAGAGAAGGGAAAAAAGCGGAGGTTTTAAAGGCTCCAATGCTGCTGCTCATAGCCACGCGTGCCCGAGGCTTTTCACACCACGATTCCCCCCGGGCCAGCTCCAGCCCCGGCCAGCGACCCAAATCTGGGGGTGCACAGGGACCCCCCGACCCTCGGAGAGCCGGGGAGCCCCCGGGACCCTCCTGAGCTGCGCCCCGCCTGGGAATGCCCGTGGCACCCCTGGGTGCCCCCCGGTTTTGGGGTGTCCCCCGGTTTTGGGGTGTCCCCAGGGCTGGGAGTTCCTGTGTCAGTCACCCTGTGGGTGTCCCCAGCGTTTTGGGGTGTCCCCAGGTTTTGGGGTGTCCCCAAGGCTGGGTGTGCCTGTGTACCCGGGCAGATTTGGGGGGGATGCTGAGGTACCAGAGCAGATTTGGGGGGGATGCTGAGGTACCAGAGCAGATTTGGGGAGGATGCTGAGGTACCCGGGCAGATTTGGGGGGGATGCTGAGGTACCCGGGCAGATTTGGGGGGGATGCTGAGGTACCAGAGCAGATTTGGGGGGATGCTGAGGTACCGGAGCAGATTTGGGGGGGATGCTGAGGTACCGGAGCAGATTTGGGGGGGATGCTGAGGTACCGGGGCAGATTTGGGGGGGATGCTGAGGTACAGGGGCAGATTTGGGGGGGATGCTGATGTACCGGGGCAGATTTGGGGGGGATGCTGAGGTACAGGGGTAGATTTGGGGGGATGCTGAGGTACCAGAGCAGATTTGGGGGGATGCTGAGGTACCGGGGCAGATTTGGGGGGATGCTGAGGTACAGGGACAGATTTGGGGGGGATGCTGAGGTACAGGGGCAGATTTGGGGGGGATGCTGAGGTACCCGGGCAGATTTGGGGGGATGCTGAGGTACAGGGACAGATTTGGGGAGGATGCTGAGGTACAGGGGCAGATTTGGGGGGATGCTGAGGTACCGGGACAGATTTGGGGGGATGCTGAGGTACCGGGGCAGATTTGGGGAGGATGCTGAGGTACCGGGGCAGATTTGGGGAGGATGCTGAGGTACCAGAGCAGATTTGGGGGGATGCTGAGGTACCGGGGCAGATTTGGGGAGGATGCTGAGGTACAGGGGTAGATTTGGGAGGATGCTGAGGTACCGGGGCAGATCCAGGAGCGCTGCCGGGTTTTTTGGGGCTCTGGCCCGGCTGCCGCGGCTCCGGGAGCGCCGCCAGCTCCGGCGGGGAGGATGCCGCGGCTGCGGCTCGCAGCCATCCATTGCGGGCTGCCGAAATGTTTGGGAATCAGCCGTTTCACGGGAACAAAAGGAATTAATTGGTGGTTTAGGCCTAATGAGACCGCTGCGCAAATTAACAGCCCTCATCAGCAGAAACAAACAGACTCCTTAAAGGAATCGCGGCCCGGCCGGGGAGCGAGGGGGGTCCGGCGGCTCCATCTGCGCCCCCGGCCGCGCTGGGAGCGGGGGAACGGGGAGCCGAGCCCCCCGAATTTGCATCTGAAAGGGGCGAGCCGCGACCCCCGCCCCCCGGCCGCCGCTCCGCACACTGCCCGCTTGTTCCCGCTGTTTACTTAAGGCGTTCCTCAATTCCCAGCGAGGATTTGGATTTCTTGGTTTACTTTCTGCTGGCAGGGGAAAAAAAAAAAAAAAAAATAGGAGGAGGAGGAGGACCGGGGGAAAAAAAAAAAAATCTGTCTGATCTTTAATAATCAAAGTAATTAGAATAATCCTTTCAGGGCTGAATGGGGGATTATTTCTTCGCGTCGTTTTAGTTTCATCCTCGTTTTGGGCTCCTAAAACGTGGAAAAAAAAAAAAAAATAATAAAAAGCGCTTCAAAAGGCTCGCTGTGGTCCCGGGCCCTCTTGGCGCTCCTGGAAATTCCCACCCGGCGCCCGTTCTCAGGGAAAAGCGCCTGTTTGGCTGCGGCCGGTGGATTTCCTGGGGTCCGGGCAAATAAACAGCGCGGGCGGCGAGACTGGGGCGGGTTTGTTGGTCGGCTGGCTCGGGCAGATAAGGAATTCTTTGATGGAGAGCGGCGACTTTGTGCGGCTGATGCGAGGCCGGCCGAGCTGCGGGGAGCGGGAATTACATCGGGGATTAGGAGGTCCCGAACCTCACCTATATTCCACTTTTGTAAACCAGCGAGGAACAAAGAACCCTTGGCTCGCCCCGAGGAAAGAATAATTGACACAATTCGCGGGCTCGGGATGATTATAATGTAAATAAACGCGAGGAGGAGGAGGAGGAGGAGGAGGAGGAGGAGGAGGAGGAGGAGGAGGAGGACGGGGCTCGTTTAGCCCGGAAAGTTTTCAGCTCGCTTTTAACGAGGGATAAACACGGCTTCCAAACCAGCGCCAAAATAAAAAAATCCCCAAATCCCTGCTTTTCCCCCCATTTCCCGCTCGGGGTGCAGCTCTCCAGGACTGGGGAGCATCTGCCGGGGATTGCGACAGGCAGCGAGCAGCAGGAATGGCGATGGGAAGAATGTTCCAATCGGGAATTCGGGAATTTTTCCTCCAGGGAAAAGCCCCCGAGAGCCTTGATTCCAGCCGCTCCCCCAAGTGCCGCATCCACGCGGCCGCTGCTGGAGTTAGACAGGAGCAGGGCCGGGAAAATCCCTAAAAAATAAATAATTATTATTAATTAATGAATTTTTTTTTTTTTTTTTTTTTTTTTTTTGGCAGCTTGACTCCCGATTTCAGTTAGGAAAAGGGAGCAAGACGCCATTGGAAGCTGAAAGTCAGGATTTTTAAGGGATGCAGGGATGATCCCAAATCCAACCTGGGAATTTTGAAGGGATGCAGGGATGATCCCAAATCCAACCTGGGAATTTTGAAGGGATGCAGGGATGATCCCAAATCCAACCTGGGAATTTTGAAGGGATGCAGGGATGATCCCAAATCCAACCCGGGATTTTGAAGGGATGCAGGGATGACCCCAAATCCAAGCCGGGATTTTGAAGGGATGCAGGGATGATCCCAAATCCAACCCAGGATTTTTAAGGAATGCAGGGATGATCCCAAATCCAAGCCGGGATTTTGAAGGGATGCAGGGATGATCCCAAATCCAAGCCGGGATTTTGAAGGGATGCAGGGATGATCCCAAATCCAACCCAGGATTTTTAAGGAATGCAGGGATGATCCCAAATCCAAGCCGGGATTTTGAAGGGATGCAGGGATGATCCCAAATCCAAGCCGGGATTTTGAAGGGATGCAGGGATGATCCCAAATCCAAGCCGGGATTTTGAAGGGATGCAGGGATGATCCCAAATCCAAGCCGGGATTTTGAAGGGATGCAGGATGCTCCTGACCCCTCTGGGTTCCCCGAGGCCGGGATGAATTTCCCAGCCTCTGCTCCCCCTCCAAGCATCCCGGGCTCTTTCCCCTGGGAAAATCCTGCTGGAAAAGCAGCGGGCTGTGAGGAGCCGGGTGTTTCCGCCGGGTTTTCCCCCGGGTTTTCCAGGCAGGGGGAATCACTCCGGGCTCGGGGCTTGAAGTGATTCCCGGTTATCCTGGGGAAAAGCGCAGGATGGGAAGCGGGGGAGCTCAGCGGGGCCGAATGCCGGCCATAAATGAATTCCTCTTAGGAAGTCAGTACCGCTGGCAGCTCCTGTCTGCGCCCACCCCTCGTTAGACAGAGCCTTGACCTTGACCTCATTGTCCCGTTTGCCGGGAGCCAGAATCCCGGGACAACTCGTATTGGCGCGCTAATCCATAAATATTGATTCATTGTTTGCGGTGTCATTTAAATGTCAGTTATAAGCCCGGGGCAGATCAAGATCTGGATCAACAATAAACTGGAGAGGCCATAAATCCCTGGGGCTTCCAATGGAGCTGCAGAAACAAAGGGAAGAGGCTCCGCAAAGCCCCGCGTCCCGCAGGAGGGAGGGAGGGAGGAGATCGATCATCGCAGGAGGGAGGGAGGGAGGAGATCGATCATCGCAGGAGGGACGGAGGGAGGAGATCGATCATCGGGGGCAGCCCGAGCTGGGTGGTCCCGGGCCTGCGCCCAAATCCTGCTGAGCCCAAATCCTGCTGAATCCAAATCCTGCTGAACCCAAATCCTGCTGAACCCAAATCCTGCTGAACCCAAATTCTGCTGAACCCAAATCCTGCTGAGCCCAAATTCTGCTGAACCCAAATTCTGCTGAGCCCAAATCCTGCTGAGCCCAAATTCTGCTGAGCCCAAATCCAGCTGAATCCAAATTCTGCTGAATCCAAATTCTCCTGAGCCCAAATCCTGCTGAGCCCAAATTCTGCTGAGCCCAAATCCTGCTGAACCCAAATCCTGCTGAATCCAAATCCTGCTGAGCCCAAATTGTGCTGAGCCCAAATCCTGCTGAGCCCAAATCCTGCTGAGCCCAAATTCTGCTGAACCCAAATTCTGCTGAGCCCAAATCCTGCTGAGCCCAAATTCTGCTGAGCCCAAATCCTGCTGAGCCCAAATCCTGCTGAATCCAAATCCTGCTGAGCCCAAATCCTGCTGAACCCAAATTCTGCTGAGCCCAAATCCTGCTGAGCCCAAATCCTGCTGAGCCCAAATCCTGCTGAACCCAAATCCTGCTGAACCCAAATCCTGCTGAGCCCAAATCCTGCTGAGCCCAAATCCTGCTGAATCCAAATTGTGCTGAGCCCAAATCCTGCTGAGCCCAAATCCTACTGAGCCCAAATCCTGCTGAGCCCGGATCCTGCTGAGCCCAAATCCTACTGAGCCCAAATCCTGCTGAGCCCAAATCCTGCTGAGCCCAAATCCTGCTGAGCCCAAATCCTGCTGAGCCCAAATCCTGCTGAGCCCAAATCCTGCTGAGCCCAAATCCTGCTGAGCCCAAATCCTGCTGAGCCCAAATTCTGCTGAATCCAAATTCTGCTGAATCCAAATCCTGCTGAGCCCAAATCCTGCTGAGCCCAAATCCTGCTGAATCCAAATTCTCCTGAGCCCAAATCCTGCTGAGCCCAAATCCTGCTGAGCCCAAATCCTGCTGAACCCAAATCCTGCTGAATCCAAATTCTCCTGAGCCCAAATCCTGCTGAGCCCAAATCCTGCTGAGCCCAAATCCTGCTGAATCCAAATTCTGCTGAGCCCAAATCCTGCTGAACCCAAATCCTGCTGAGCCCAAATTCTGCTGAGCCCAAATCCTGCTGAGCCCAAATCCTGCTGAGCCCAAATCCTGCTGAGCCCAAATTCTGCTGAGCCCAAATCCTGCTGAATCCAAATTCTGCTGAACCCAAATCCTGCTGAACCCAAATCCTGCTGAGCCCAAATTCTCCTGAGCCGAAATCCTGCTGAATCCAAATTCTGCTGAATCCAAATTCTGCTGAGGCCTCTGTGCCCTTGTCACTCTTCCTTCTCTTCTTTCTCTTCCTCTTCCTCCTCATCCTCATCCTCATCCTCATCCTCATCCTCATCCTCTTCCCCTTCCTTTTTCTCCTCCTCTCCCTCCTCCTCCTCCCACAAACACCCCCGGTCTCCCTAAATTCCATTTCCTTGTTCCCACCCCAGGAGCAGGGGGATAAAGCTCCCCCCTAATTTGGGGTCTGCCCCCAAGCCAGGGCGCGCCGAGGTTTTGCTGTTTTGGGGTTATTTCTCCTTTCAACAGCAGCCGCGGAAATGTTTGTTTGTGCTGCTCCGCTGTCTCCGGGAAGCAGCCCCGGAGCTCGTTATTTATTGAGCTCCATCAGTGACTTTAAAGGAATCTTTTCCATCAGATTTGCAGCGGGATCATCTCCTTACTCTGCTTGACGGGAGGAAAAACCGCAGCTCGGAGGCTCCGCCAACGCTGCAGAACACGGGGCCAAAAAATGACATTTTTCCAGGGCTGGAGGAGAAAATCCTGGAGATGGAAGGGAATGGTGGGCCCAGGGTTTATTCCCACCTTCCCGAGGTGGGAATATTGGGATACTGGGAAGGAATCTTTCCCTGGGAGGGTGGGCAGGGGCCGGGCTGGAATTCCCAGGGCAGCCGGGCCTGTGGATCCCTGGCAAGGCCAGGCTGGGGTGGTGGGAGCTGTCCCTGCATCCATGGGCAGATTCCAGCAGATTTTATGGGAAATCGGAAAGGATTTGGGTCCTGGCAGGGCAAAGCCAGCCCCAAATCCATCCCAGTCTCCGTGGGAGCGCTTTGGTGGGATCAGGGAATCCAAGGAGGGTTCGCTGATCCCGTTGGGGTTTGGGATCCCAAAATCGCTCCCAGCAGCTCGGGATGGGCTGTTGGGAATTCCCCCCTCTGGAATGACCACGGGAGTTTCTCCTTCCCGAAGTTTTAACCCCGATTCCCAGGGGAAAATCAGATCTGGGCTGGAATTTGTGTCTCGTGAGTTCATTTAATCCTCACAATCCTCTGAGGGAGCGGGACAGCGGGAATTACCCTGGGACAGTGGGAATTACCCCGGGACAATGGGAATTACCCCGGGACAGCGGGAATTACCCCGGGACAGCTGGAATTACCCCGGGACAGCGGGAATTACCCCGGGACAATGGGAATTATCCTGGGACAGCGGGAATTACTCCAGGACAGCGGGAATTATCCTGGGACAGCTGGAATTACCCCGGGACAGCGGGAATTATCCCAGACAATAGGATCTGCAGGATCTGCAGTTCCTCTCTCCAGCAAATCCCAAAGCTGGAGTTAATCCTGCTCCTGCCAGATCCCATCACCAGGACAGGATGGGGAGGGTGCAGCTCCAGCCCCGCCGGATCCCCCCAAACCCCTGGAGCAGAGGGAATTCCCAGGATCCGAGTCCTTTCCCTGTCTTCTGGCCCATCCCAAACCTATTAGGAATTTCATCCGCTCCTGATGGACCTTCCCAAGGATGTTCTCAGCTGCCCGTGCCTTCCAGGATGGATCAATCCCCAAATCCCCTCGGAGCAGGGAGCCCCGGCCGGGCTCTTTGTCCATTAGTGGAGCATTCCCAAAGCCTCCAGGCTTCCTCCTGGACGTGTCCCTGTAATTACGGGGAAGACGTGTCCTTTATAACGATCGGATCCGGATCAATCCGCAGCCACGACCTATTTTCCAATCAACCCTCCCCCAGAAAAAACCCCCAAACCAAATCCACCAAAACACTTTGAAATGATTTGTTGTGATCTCCCCCAAATCCCCCCAAGTATTCCAATCCCTCCTTCCCCAATCCTTTATCCCTTAAGGTTCTTTCTGTTTCCATGAGCGGGATTCCCAATTCCGGCGGCGCCGTTCCCGGAGCTCTCCCCAGGCCCCCCCTCCCCCGGTTAAGCCGTGTGGGATTACAGCCCTGTAATCTTTGGGAACACATGTTGGGAAGGATAAAAGCAATTTTGTTGGGAAAACCAAAGGCCAGGTTCAGCCGGAATCAGCCCCGGCTGCACGGAGCTCTCACCCCTCGCAGGCCCCACGGGAGGAGGGAATTAAGAGAGATAAAACCCCAAAAAAACTGAATTTTGGCCGTTTTCCCCCAGATTGGTCCAATTTGCTGATTTGTGCCTGGGCAATAATTCCAGCCTGGGGTTTTCTCGGGCTTGGGGCTAATCTGGATGTAATTCCCGAGCCCCTGGCGAGGCCCAGCCGGGGATTAGGGGTTATATAAATGTAATTTCCTAATTAATCAGCGTGGGGCCAGCCCCACGCGGGGTTTGTCACCAGCGGCGGCACCCGGAGCTCGGCGGGAGCCGGGGAGGGGTTACATAACTGGGAAAGATCCGGAAAATCCACGGCCGTTCCCGCTGCTCTCAGCCAGACCCCCAGAGCGACAGCAGAGAAACCCCAAAAGGACCAGGACACCCCAAATCCCCGGGATTTGAGCCTTCCCTGAAGATCCCAGCATCTGGAAGGAAGAGGATTTTGTTTTCTTCCCCAGTATCCCATGGAAAAACGCGTTCCACAGGCTCCTGGAAAATAAACCAGAGTGTTCCTTGGCTGCCCTGTATTTCCAGGTGTGTTCCACCAGCACTAATGAACTAATTAACTCTCAGGTAGATTGGAGCACTCCAGCCTCCAAATGCCAAAACAAATCCTGCCATAATTCCCAGGAATCCTTGTCATTAGCGGCTGCCTAATTATCCCATTAATAGCGCATCCCGGGAGAGGCGTTCGCTTGGCAGGCAAATATTTGGGATGGAACGAGCAAACACGGAGACAAACGGCTCCGTTTGCCCAGGGAGCCGGGAATGCCAAAGGGGTCAATTCCCAGGGGAAAAAAAAATGGTAATCCATGGAAAAACCGGTGTTTGATCCAGGGGGAGCAGCTGGAGCTGCACGGGGGCACGAGGACAGAGGGGGCACAGCTGGGCACAGCTGGGCAGGGGCTCCTGCGCTGGGGAGGGATGGGATTCCCAGAAAATGGGGGGTGGGAAAACAAGGAGGACGTCATGGCAGGAGGATGACGTCACAGGAAGATGATGTCACAGGAGGATGATGTCACAGAAGGATGACGTCACAGGAGGATGACGTAACAGGAGGATGACATCACAGGAGGATGATGTCACAGGAGGATGATGTCACAGAAGGATGACGTCACAGGAGGATGACATCACAGGAGGATGACATCACATGAGGATGATGTCACAGGAGGATGACATCACAGGAGGATGATGTCACAGGAGGATGACGTCACAGGATGATGACGTCACAGGAGGATGATGTCACAGGAGGATGACGTCACAGGAGGATGATGTCACGGGAGGATGACGTCACAGGAGGATGATGTCACAGGAGGATGATGTCACAGAAGGATGACATCACAGGAGTATGACGTCACAGGAGGATGATGTCACGGTGAGGATGATGTCACAGGATGATGATGTCACAGGAGGATGATGTCACAGGAGGATGATGTCATGGTGAGGAGGTTACATCACGGCAGGAGGATGATGTCATTGCACTAAGATGACGTGGTGGGATGATGCCATGGCAGAGAGACGGTGTCATTGTGGAGGATGATGTCATGGCAGAAGAACGACATCATGGTGGACGATGACGTCACAATTACATCATGGAAGGATGATGTCGTGGTGGGACGATGGTGGGGGGTGGTGCCACAGTACGAGGGTGATGGTGAGAAGATGATGTCCCAGCAGGATGATGATGATGGCAATGATGACCATGATGTCCCAGCAGGATGATGATGATGGCAATGATGACCATGATGTCTCAGCAGGATGATGATGTCAGTTGTGATGATGGTGTCACAGCACAATGATGATGATCATGTCATGGCCAGGTTATAATGATGTCACAGCAATTGGATGATGACGATGATGGCGATGATGGCACTGATGTCCCAGCAGGATGGTGATGATGACAATCATGACGATGATGTCCCAGCAGGATGGTGATGACAATGATGGCAATGATGGCAATGATGTCACAGGAGGATGGTGATGATGACAATCATGACGATGATGTCCCAGCAGGATGATGATGACAATGATGGCGATGATGGCGATGATGGCACTGATGTCCCAGCAGGATGATGATGATGACAATCATGACAATGATGTCCCAGCAGGATGATGATGGCAATGATGGCGATGATGGCGATGATGGCGATGATGGCACTGATGTCCCAGCAGGATGATGATGATGACAATCATGACAATGATGTCCCAGCCGATGGTGATGACGCCATGGCGGGAGGATGACGCTCATTCCTGGGATAACAAAGCAGGAATGTCCCCTCCGCTCGGGACCCACGGAGAGGAAGGCGAGGAACAGGCAGCAGGTTGGGAGTTCCTGTGATCCCAGCGGGCACAGAGAGGAAATCCCACACTTCCCATTCCCACACTTCCCATTCCCACACTTCCCATTCCCACACTTCCCATTCCCACACTTCCCATTCCCACACTTCCCATTCCCACACTCCCATTCCCAGCCCCTTCTCAGCCCTTTCCCGGCCGTTCCCGGCGGGCTGAGAGTGCCGGGACCCCGCCGCGAGGGAGAATGAGGCCGTGCCTGGGAAAGCAAAGGTTAATCGGAGCTCTGCCAGGCTGGCCTTGAATGAGCCGAGCCTAAAGCGCAGCTGGAGCACAAAAAGGGCTTTGAGCCCATTGTGAGCCCGGGCTGGGACCACACAGGGACAGCGGGGGACGGGGACCGGCCCGGCGGTGGCTCCTCCTTCCCTCCCTCCCTCCCTCCTTCCCTGTCTCCTTCCCACCCCTGGAGTTCCTGGAATCCCTGCCCAGAGCATCCCCTGGATTTCCTGGAGCCTCCAGCCAGAACATCCCCCGGAGTCCCTGTTTCTCCTGGAGGCCCTTCCAAGAGCATTCCCTGGAGCTCCTGGATCTCCAGCCAGAGCTTTCCCTGGAGCCTGTGCCCGGAGCATCCTCTGGAGCTCCTGGATCCCATCCCACCCCATCCCAACTCCATCCATTATTCATGGCCCAGGCTTTGATTAAAAACCCGAGCAGTGATGAATATGCAAAAGCTCCGAGGAACAGATTTGTCAGATTGTCCGCCCTTCATCCCCAGAAAGGAAAATCTCCAGAGGTCCTGGAATTGAGGAGCTTCTCCCCAAATCCCGGCGTTATGGTTGGGATGAAACTCCTCCCTTCCACATCCAAATGGGAAAATATTTGTGTTGGGAAGCCGGAGGGAGGCCGGCGGGGAGAGGGGCGAGCGCACGAGAGGAAATGTGATTTTCATTCACATTGTGACTCGGCAGCCATTTAATTATTTTAATTAGGCTTAATTAGTGGTAAATTTACAATGATATGCTTGATACCTGGCATTAAATCTTCCATGCATAAATGTTTTGTTAAAACGGGAAAATAGGCGCGTGGCACCCTGCCAGCAATTAGTGCTGAATGCGCTAATGACAGATTAGGGCTGGGCCGTGATTCCCGGTGACAGCAGCGCCGGGAGCCGGGAGCTTCCATCTTCCATCGGGAGCAGGGAGCATCCATTGGGAGCCGGGAGCACCCATTGGGAGCTGGGAGCTTCCATTGGGAGCAGGGAGGCTCCATTGGGAACTGGGAGCTTCCATCAGGAGCAGGGAGCTTCCATTAGGAACAGGGAGCTTCCATTGGGAGCCGGGAGCTTCCATCTCGAGTTGGGAGCTTCCATTGGGAACTGGGAGCTTCCATGGGGAGCAGGGAGCTTCCATTAGGAACAGGGATATTCCATTGGGAGCCAGGAACTTCCACTGGGAACCGGGTGCTTCCATTGGGAGCTGGGAGCTTCCATTGGGAGCAGGGAGCTTCCATCGGGAACTGGGGGCTTCCATTAGGAACAGGGAGCTTCCATCTGGAGCCAGGAGCTTCCATCTGGAGTCGGGAGCTTCCATTGGGAACAGGGAGCTTCCATTGGGAATAGGGTCTTCCTTTAGGAGCCGGGAGCTTCCATTGGGAACAGAGAGCTTCCATGAGGAGCCAGGAGCTTCCATCTGGAGCTGGGAGGTTCCATCAGGAACAGAGAGCTTCTGTTGGGAACAGGGAGCTTCCATCAGGAGCTTCCATCACAAGCCAGGAGCTTCCATCTGGAGCCGGGAGCGCCACCGGCACCTGCAGCACCGCCGCTGGCCAGAGGAGCTCCCAGGGGAGCGCAATTCCCAGGAAATCACCAGTGGCTGGGATGGGACCAGCTCAGTGGTGGCCACCTGGTCCCCACACCAAAATCACCTAGAACATTCCTGAACTCAGCAGCTCCCAGCTGGAAATCCAGCTCCATCCCCCGGCCTCTCCCCCGGCCTCTCCAGGACATTATTCCCGCATCCTTTCCCATATCCTGGTGTGCCAGCGCTCTCCTCACTCAACTGATCCATCCCTTCTTTCCTGTGGAGTTCCAGCTGTCGGAATCCTCCTGCTCCTTTGGAATTCCACCCAAATTTGGGTCTCCTGGATTTCTATCGCAGTGGGGAAGGGCGGCTGGAGAGCCACGAGGCTGCTCCGAGCCCTGGGACCAGGCGAGGAGCGGGACTGGGGAAGGAATTCATGCTCTGCACGGAATCCAGCACGTGGAGCAATCCCAATGTTCCAATTAGCACTGGAAACCCCGGGAAGATGAATTCCAGTGGTTCCTAACTACAGTCAAGTGCACCAGGAGGGTTTTAGCTCTCTCCAATTCCTATTGATCTTCCTGTCTCCCGCTCCTACTGGAAACAATTAGAGGTCAATAAGCGACAGGAGCTGGAATTCCCAGCTGCCAGAGAAACCATTTGGAAATATTTCCTTGTCCTTTTACACTCGGAGCTCTGTCAATGCCGCCATCCAATACTTTTTTATGGAAAAAAAAAAAAAATCTTAGAAAATCTATCCGTGCTGTCTCCCGGCCTGGGAGCCGGGGGGATGAATCCAGAGGAGGGAATTGCAGAGGATAAATGGCAGGGAAGCTCTGCTCCAACAGCCCCATCCATCCTGGAAAGGCTGGAATGCCGTTACCCTCGGCGTGACCCTGCTGAAGGATGGGAAATCCTCCAGAATAGCCAGGGAGGAAATCCGGGCACGGAAAAGTGGGAGGCAAGTTGGAAACAGCAGGAGGATGAGGAGGGGGGAATGCTGCCAGACCCCACGCTGGGGCGCGATCCTGGTGGGATTCAGGGCTTGGATTCTGCGCTGGAATGTGGGTGGGATGCACGTGTTGGGTGCACGTGTTGGGTGCACGTGTTGCACACGCATTTTGGACATATCAGTTGGTTGCATCCATTGGTTCCATGCGTGTGATGGACATGCTGGATACAACACGGATACAACGTGGATACAACAAGTTGGACGCGCACGGATAACCGTGTTGGACACACATGTTGGATACACCCATTGGATGGACGTGTTGGATACATCCATTGGATTGATGTGTTGGATACATCCCTTGGATACATCCATTGGAAGCAAACATTGGATACATCCATTGGAAGCAAATGTTGGATACATCCATTTGATACATCCATTGGAAGCAAATGTTGGATACACCCATTGGATAGACATGCTGGATACATCCATTGGATGGATGTGTTGGATACATCCATTGGATGCACATGTTGGATACATCCCTTGGATACATCCATTGGAAGTAAACACTGGATACATCCATTGGAAGCAAATGTTGGATACACCCATTGGATAGACATGCTGGATACATCCATTGGATGGATGTGTTGGATACATCCATTGGATGCACATGTTGGATACATCCCTTGGATACATCCATTGGAAGTAAACACTGGATACATCCATTGGAAGCAAATGTTGGATACACCCATTGGATAGACATGTCGGATACACCCATTGGAGGCACATGTTGGATACATCCATTGGATACATCCATTGAAAGTAAACATTGGATACATCCATTGGAAGAAAATGTTGGATAATTCCCTTGGATACATGTGCTGGACCTTGCATTGGATCCCCGTGGATGAGCAGTTGGACACACGTTGGATGCAAACTCCAGGAACACCGATCAGATTCCCAGGGCTGCACGTGCTGGACACGAGTGTCGGATGCACCCCTTGGAACGAGCGCACGTGTGGGATGCGCACTCGGGATCCGTGTGGGATGCACACTCAGGATCCGTGTGGGATGCGCACTCGGGATCCGTGTGGGATGCGCACTCAGGATCCGTGTGGGATGCGCACTCAGGATCCGTGTGGGATGCGCACTCGGGATCCGTGTGGGATGTGCACTCGGGATCCGTGTGGGATGCACCGAGACACTCCAGGAGCAGAAGAAGCACCGGGACAAGGCCTTGGCATCTCTCTCCAGCCTGAGGAGAAGCACCGTTCCCAATGGAAATCCCGGGATGCTCGGCAGGCGTGACCAGTTTCCCAAGGCACGGGTGGGTGCGGAGCCACAGAGCACAGCTCAATTCCCAGCTCAATTCCCAGCTCAATTCCCAGCTCAATTCCCAGCTCAATTCCCAGCTCAGTTCCCAGCTCAATTCCCAGCTCAATTCCCAGCTCAATTCCCAGCTCAGTTCCCAGCTCAATTCCCAGCTCAGTTCCAATCTCAATTCCCAGCTCAGTTCCCAGCTCAATTCCCAGCTCAGTTCCAATCTCAGTTCCCAGCTCAGTTCCCAGCTCAGTTCCCAGCTCAGTTCCAATCTCAGTTCCCAGCTCAATTCCCAGCTCAGTTCCCAGCTCAGTTCCCAGCTCAATTCCCAGCTCAGTTCCCAGCTCAGTTCCCAGCTCAGTTCCAATCTCAGTTCCCAGCTCAATTCCCAGCTCAGTTCCCAGCTCAGTTCCCAGCTCAATTCCCAGCTCAGTTCCAATCTCAGTTCCCAGCTCAATTCCCAGCTCAGTTCCAATCTCAGTTCCCAGCTCAATTCCCAGCTCAGTTCCCAGCTCAGTTCCCAGCTCAGTTCCCAGCTCAATTCCCAGCTCAGTTCCCAGCTCAGTTCCCAGCTCAGTTCCCAGCTCAGTTCCCAGCTCAGTTCCAATCTCAGTTCCCAGCTCAATTCCCAGCTCAGTTCCAATCTCAGTTCCCAGCTCAATTCCCAGCTCAGTTCCAATCTCAATTCCCAGCTCCATCCCACCAGGAATCATCTATGGTACATTGAGAGCTGCTGGAGATGAACGGGGCTGGAGCATTCCCGAGTCATTTATCCCTTCTTTTCCCAGCTTGTTAACTCTTCTCCCGAACTCTGCTGTCATTCCCAGCTCAGATCCCATGGAGAATGGGATGGATCCCGGAGCACAGAGAAGAGAAAATCAAAATGCGGGATCTGCTGGATTCCAAGGAGTCACGGAGAGCTGGGAATCCTCCAGCCTCTTCTCCCGGGGATTCCCAGGCACTGCCACGTGTCCCGAATCCCGGAATAACCCCCAGGGCACCTGAGCGCTCCTGAGCTGCCCCAGGGAACGTGACCCGATCCCGGAGCGGCCCTAAATCAGCCCCTGGCTCGGGGCCTGTGGATGTGCCTTTGGATGCGCCTCTGGACAGCCCCTGATTTAGGAGAGGCTTGGATTTCACTCGGATCCCATCGGACACACGGGCACTGGAGGGGGGAGATTTTCCAGGAGCTGGGAAAAAATAGCAGCAGCTCCAAAGGAAGGAGGAGAAGTTCCTTCCCGGGCCTCGGAAGGAGGAACCACTCCAGAGATCATTAAACCGAGCTTAGCTGATAATTGGAGCTTATAATTAAAAAATGATTTATTGACAGAAGCTTTAGTGGGAAATTATGTTGGAGCTTCCTGCTAAATCCATAAAAGTCCTCGCTCACATCCTTAAACTCCAGGATTATTTCTAACAACCCTTCTCCCTGGGAGGGGAGGGAGGAGCTGCTCTGTACCTGCTCCATTCCTCCCGGGAAAATCCTTCCTCATTAATTCCGGGATGGGATAGGCCTGGAGGAGCCACTCCAGCGCCACAGAGCCCTTCAGCTCAAGATGAACCTGCCCTAAATCAAGTGAACCCATCCAAAATCAAGATAAACCTGTCCAAAATCAAGATAAACCTGCCCAAAATCAAGATAAACCTGTCCAAAATCAAGATAACCCCCGCAAATTCCCAATCCAGAGGATTCCCTGCTCATCCCGCAGCAGCAGTGCCATCCTTCCTCATCCTCCTGTCTGGAAAAGCCCAGAGAAGGTTTAATTAGGATTTAATTTTGATCTGATAGCAATGAAGTGTTTAGTAAATATCAATCATTATCCAGGATATTTCTTCAATTGTTTTCCAGGATCCCAACGATGCCAGGGATCCAGGAACCTCCAGAAATCATGCGATTTTTTAACGAACAATCAGCTTTTAAAACATAACAGCGCTTCCAGGGGAGGAAGTGAAAGGATCAGCCGGAGCCAGGCCAGGATTTGGGAGCCGGAGGAGCCACGGGAGCAGTGGGAAGGCCGGGAAGTGACATCCCAACCTCGCTCCTGCTTTTCCAGCAGGATCCAGGGCTGGCCTGAGCATCCTCCGAGCCGCAGAGCTCTCCCGAGCCGCGGATGGATCAGCAGAGGCGATTTTGGGGAGCGTCACCATTCTCCTCCTGGGAAGACGGACCGATCCCTGCTGGATTTTAGGGGAGCAGGAATTTCTGCCCCAGGTGACCGAGCAGCTCCGATCTGTCTCTGCCCGCAGCAGAAAAAGCCCCACGGGAGCTCCTCCAGCTCCATCCCAAACAAAGCCTCCCTTGATCCCGCGCCGTTTTGTTCCCATGGCACGGAGGTCAGCGGGAAAGGAGATTTATGAAGGCGCAAACAAACCTCGGGAATGCTGCCGGTAATTCCACTTCCGTCCAAAAGCGCGGTGGTTTTTAAAGCTCCTTTAAATGATCTCTTCCCAAAGAAAACTCCCGTGTAATCTGCCGGGGAGGGAGGGAGGGAGGGAGGGCTGCTGAGCCATGAATTATTCAGGAAAGGCTCTCGGGAGCCTCTGGAGATTATTCCCACCATTGTCCGCCCTGATGGGTCATTATGCGCTCCCCGGATTTAATCTTTGGGGCTATCCAGCGGCACAGAAAAAATGGATGAATAACAATTTTCCTGTAATAACCTTCAACTAACCTTTCAACCGGAGTGAGTAATTCCAATCCTATTTTCACATCAATGCCGCAGTCAAAGCCAGGCAATTATCCCTTATCTCTTCCAGAACCCTCCTCCTTTAATTTTTAAAGGGATGTTCAAGCACTTATTGGAGGCAGGGAGAAGAAAGGAGCCTGGGATGGAGTTGGGAATGGTTTGATGAGCGGTGATGAGCTTTGGATAATTATTAATTTCTCCCCCATTTTGCCGCATTCCTCAGTTCCCAGTCTCCTCACCCTGCTGGGAGAGCGAAGGGATCATCTCCCCGATTCCCTGAATCCCGCTTTTTGTCCCCAATTCCTGAGTGTCCCCGGCGCTGTGGGGTGGCTCTGGTGTGCCCCGGCTCTTCCAAAGTCACCCACCGGCGTTCCCAAAATCCCGGCGATGCTTCCCGGGATAGCGAGGCAGAGGAAACCATTCCCCCGTTCCCAGGCGGTGTCCCCAAAGTGGGGACATCATCTTCGGTGTCCCCAAAGTGGGGACATCACCCTCGGTGTCCCAAAGTGGGGACATCACCCTCGGTGTCCCCAAAGTGGGGACATCACCCTCGGTGTCCCCAAAGTGGAGACGTCACCCTTGGTGTCCCCAAAGTGGGGACATCACCCTCAGTGTCCCCAAAGTGGGGACATCACCCTCATTGTCCCAAAGTGGAGACATCACCCTCGGTGTCCCAAAGTGGGGACATCACCCTCATTGTCCCCAAAGTGGGGACATCGTCCTCGGTGTCCCAAAGTGGGGACATCACCCTCGGTGTCCCAAAGTGGGGACATCGTCCTCAGTGTCCCAAAGTGGGGACATCACCCTCGGTGTCCCAAAGTGGGGACATCACCCTCAGTGTCCCCAAAGTGGGGACATCACCCTCATTGTCCCAAAGTGGAGACATCACCCTCGGTGTCCCAAAGTGGGGACATCACCCTCATTGTCCCCAAAGTGGGGACATCGTCCTCGGTGTCCCAAAGTGGGGACATCACCCTCGGTGTCCCAAAGTGGGGACATCACCCTCGGTGTCCCCAAAGTGGGGACATCACCCTCAGTGTCCCCAGGGCCCATTCCGTAAATCCCTGATTATATACATATAGAAAAAAAAATTACAAGGTTATAAAAATATATAAATATAAAATTTTAAATATATTCATATAGATAATATGGATATATATGGATAATATGGATAATATGGATAACATATGGATAATATATCCATCTAGAAATATATGGATATATAAAATATAAATATATAAAATTAAATATATAAATAAGAATATATAAAGAAAATTATCAAAACATATAAATATAACATTAAAAATATATAGATACAGAAGTATAAATATTTAAATATATAAAATAAGAATATATAAAGAAAAATTATCAAAGCATATAAGTATAAATTTTAAATATATCGATACAGAAATACAAATATTTAAATATAAAAAATAAGAATATAAGAAGAAAAATTACCAATGCATATAAATATAAATTTGAAATATATCGATACAGAAATACAAATATTTAAATATATAAAATAAGAAAAATTATCAAAACTATAAACATAAGTTTTAAACACATGGATATAAAAATACAAGCATAAAAATATATTTACTTTATAAATTCGGGTCACCCCAGCAGGGCAGGATTCCAAGGCCCTGCTGCAGCAGCCCCATCCCAGCGGGATCTGGCGTTCCCTCTCCGGGCCTGGATCACATCTGCCATCAATCCAGGCGGGAATCCGCGCCCGGCTCCCGGCCCTTGCTGGGGGGGAATTCCCTCCCCGGGAGCTTCCCGTGGAAAGCTGAGCCGGAGAAATCCTGGAGCCGAGGCTCCATCAATTCCTTAGGAGCCGCCCCGAGCTGCATCCCAGGGCTCTGGAATTGCTGCAGGCTGGGAGCAGGCCCCTGAAAATCCAGGGAGAATCCCGGGAAATGAACGGGCCGGAGCTGGGCCTGCTCTCAAATGCTGCCAGATTTCCCATGGAGGAGGTTGGGAATAAATCCAGAACTTGTGGAATTCTCTGGAAGGTGCCTTTGTACTGCCGGGGCTGGCGGTTCCTGGGCTATCCACAGGGAGACGGGCAGAAATTCAGGGATAACTCCATCCTGGAAGGGCAGGAATTCAGGGATTGCTCCCTCCCTGAAAGGGCAGGGATTCAGGGATTGCTCCATCCCTGAAAGGACAGGAATTCAGGGATTGCACCATCCCTGCCAGGACAGGAATTCAGGGATTGCTCCCTCCCTGCCAGGACAGGAATTCAGGGATTGCTCCATCCCTGGAAGGGCAGGAATTCAGGGATTGCTCCCTCCCTGGAAGAACAGGAATTCAGGGATTGCTCCATCCCTGAAAGGGAAGGAATTCAGGGATTGCTCCCTCCCTGCCAGGACAGGAATTCAGGGATTGCTCCATCCCTGGAAGGGCAGGAATTCAGGGATTGCTCCCTCCCTGCTAGGACAGGAATTCAGGGATTGCTCCATCCCTGGAAGAACAGGAATTCAGGGATTGCTCCATCCTGGAAGGGCAGGAATTCAGGGATTGCTCCATCCCTGCCAGGACAGGAATTCAGGGATTGATCCATCCCTGCCAGGACAGGAATTCAGCGATTGCTCCATCCCTGCTAGGACAGGAATTCAGGGATTGCTCCATCCCTGAAAGGGAAGGAATTCAGGGATTGCTCCATCCCTGGAAGGGCAGGAATTCAGGGATTGCTCCCTCCCTGCTAGGACAGGAATTCAGGGATTGCTCCATCCCTGGAAGAACAGGAATTCAGGGATTGCTCCATCCCTGGAAGGGCAGGAATTCAGGGATTGCTCCCTCCCTGGAAGGGCAGGAATTCAGGGATTGCTCCATCCCTGGAAGGACAGGAATTCAGGGATTGCTCCATCCATGAATCTTCAGAGAGGTGCCCATCCCTGCTGGTGTCCCCTCAGTGTCACCCGGTGCCAATCCTTGTCCCCAGTCCCACCTGCAGAGCAAACCGCCCAATTCCGGCATTCCCAGACCCAGGAGTGGAGAATTCCCACCCCGGAGCTCCATCCCGACCAGGCATCAAAGACAAACATTTTGTCAGCGCTGACAAAGCTGAGCTTTTAGGAAAGGGGGGAGAAAAAAGGGAAAACAGGAAAAAAAAAATTAATTGGGACAAGTTCCAGCAGGGAGCCCGGTGTGCTGGAGGCAGGAGAGCCACCAGGAGCAGGGAATGATTTAGAGGGAAGCAGGGAGAGGATTTGGGAAACCATGGCACCGGGTCCCCACGGTGCTCATTAAGGTTGTACAGATTGCAGCTCCCAGCTCTCCAAAGTGCCCGTTATTAATCCATAAAAACATCGCCCGCGTGATTGAATCCGATGATTACTGCAGCAGGCAAACACGAGAGATGGGAAAATATCCCGGCGCTCTCCTGCAAAGGCTCTGGGAGCAGGGAAAGAAAAAAAAGATGGGATAAAAAAAAAAAAAGGAAAACGATGTGAAATATTAATGAGAGCTGTTTGCCCCCAGGCACAGAGCGCAATCCAGGCTTTCCCGAGGACATCCAGTGGAAGAGCTGATTACCAGGGATAAACATCCCGAAATATTCGGGATCTTTGGGTTCCACCTCTGGTGCGGCCGCCAAAGCCGAGTCCCTTATCAGCCCTCTGCAGGCGCGGCCCCGGGGGATCCGGAGCGCCGGGAACCATGGAATTAGCACCGGGATGAGCCTCTGGAAGATGGCGCGGGAGCCTCGGGCAGAGCAGCGGATTTATGGCCGGCTGGGATCCCTGGAAGTGTAACCAGTGGATTGAGGGCACCTCGGGAGTGCCAACAATTAGCAGGGAGGTGGGGAAGGAGGAGCGCCCACGGTGCCGGGCGGGGATGGAAGCGCCATCCCGGCTCCCAGGGATGTGGGAATGTCCCCGGGAGCGAGGGCAGGATCCTGGAGCACGCGGGTTGTGCTTGTTGGGATCGAGGCCGGTTGTCCCAGGTAGAGTTGGGAATTGAGCACCCACAGCGCTGGTTTTCCATGGTTTTCCAGGGATGAGCTCCCGGCGCCGCTGGATGGGACACGAGGGTGACGCTCAGCTCCACCTGGGCGCTGCCACGCCCACACACCTCACCCTTCCCGCCTTTCTCCCAACATTCCCTTCCCATTTTTGTGCTGTTTTCCCCTGAATCCCGGAATCCCAGAGGCTGGAAGAGCCCTCCAAGGCCATCGAGTCCTGGCTGTGCCCCATCCCCACCTTGTAGCCAGCCCAGAGCACTGAGCGCCACATCCTGGAGTTCCTTGGGCATTCCTTGGGAATTCCTCGGGAACGTGTGCTCCAAACCTCCCTGGCCACCCTTTCCATGAAGAAATTCCCACCTGGAATGGTTTTGAGCAAACAAATGGTGCTGCTGATGGGAAAACAGCCCCATTCCCACTGGGATCTAATGGGAGAGAACAGCCCCATTCCCACTGGGATCTAATGGGAGAGAACAGCCCCATTCCCACTGGGATCTAATGGGAGAGAACAGCCCCATTCCCACTGGGATTTAACAGAACAACCCCATTCCCACTGGGATTTAATGGGAGAGAACAGCCCCATTCCCACTGGGATTTAACGGGAGAACAGCCCCATTCCCACTGGGATCTAATGGGAGAGAACAGCCCCATTCCCACTGGGATTTAACGGGAGAACAGCCCCATTCCCACTGGGATTTAATGGGAGAGAACAGCCCCATTCCCACTGGGATTTAACGGGAGAACAGCCCCATTCCCACTGGGATTTACTGGGAGAGAACAGCCCCATTCCCACTGGGATTTAACGGGAGAACAGCCCCATTCCCACTGGGATTTACTGGGAGAGAACAGCCCCATTCCCACTGGGAGTTAAAGGGAAAACTCCCACTGAGGATGGAGCTGAGATCCACAATCCCCAGAAACAACGGAGCTGGGATGCAGCGGATGAGCTAAAATTAACCCGAGAGCTCGTTAGCGAGGCGAGGGAACATCCAATAAAGTGACATTTTCCTTGTAACACGTTGCACTTGGAGGGTTTTCTGTCCTTGGCAATGGATTTGCCGCTCGGAGGTGCTTCCCTTCTGCTCAGCCACCGAGCCCGGGCTCATTAGGGAATTTTTAATTAGCTTTTCTTTCACAGGGAGCCTGGGATTGAAGTTTCCACGTGAGCAGTGAATTGTAGATCTTCCCATTAAAATCCCGGTTTGTCCCCGGTCTCTCCTCAGCTTGTCTCCATCCAGCATCCGGTGGTTTATTTGTTCAAATCCCAGTGAATCCCAAAAGGTTTGTGGAATCCAGCCCGTCTGGATCCTCGCTCAAGGAGACAGGTTACTCATTCCTTGGGCTTTTCCCACAGAAAAGATTCCATCCGGCCAATCCATGAGTAAAACCAGGACAAGGAGCACCAGGCCCAGCCAAGCCCAATTCCCAGACTACAGTGAAGCTCATTCATTCATCCCTAGGGATGAGGCAGGGAAAGGAATCCCGATGCCTTTGGGAGAGAATTCCAGAGAAAACAAAAGCCTGGCTTCAACAGATTCAACACTTTGGAATCACCGGCCCATTCCAGGCCCAATGGAAGGGAGGAGGAAGGGGAACTGGGAAAAGCCTCCCTCTTTCCTGAAGTCCTGCTGCAGGTTTTCATGGATAAAAATGAAATCCTGGAATTGCTGCTGGCCCAGGAAGGAATCCTCTTGGAACTGTGATGTTCCAGAGGCGCTGGTGGAAGGGAAGTGGGAGAACACGATGGAGAGGAGAGGGATGTCAGGGTGGGAAGGACAGGAATGTCACCATGAAGGGAAGAGGGATGACATGACGTCATGGCCGTGCCGGACCTGGCTGAGCTTCCTTCATTATTCCCCCTTTTTTCCCCAAAAAAGATGGGGAAATTCGAAGAAACAGGAGCACAAATTAAAGCATTCAAGGGTTGTTTGAATCTTGCCAAAAGAAGGAGATGCTCACCTTGGAAATCTCCTGGGAATCAGGAGAGGGGCAGAGGCCAGCCAGGCTGCAAATTCCATGAGAAACGGGCACAAACCCCGGCGAGGTTTGGCTCCGACTAAATCCAACCCTATTCCAGCGCCATCCCAAACATCTGGGGCTCGCTCAGACAAACAGCTCCACTTTTGGGTGGCGATAAATAAATAAGATAAATAAATAATTAAGCGAATCTGTTTGGAAGCCGATAAAGCCGTTTAAAAAATTTATTACAGAGCCAGAGCCTGGCTGGGATTGCAGCCTGAAAGCTTCTTCCAGCGCCAGCTCCCGCTCTGATTTCCCGGGAAGTGAAGGCCGAGCTCTGCACTCAAACCCCAGCGGGCAGCACCGAGCCGGAGAAAATTTCAAGGGACGTAATTAATAAGAATTAATTAACCTGAAGGAGCCGGCTTGCTGCCGGTGGCCTGACACGTTCGGCCAGGCAGTTTTCCTCCCTCTCCCTGTTTTCCGCACGGATGAGGAGGCGGAGGCAGCTCCGGGGGCGGCGAGGCACTGCCATGGTCCGCTTCACCTTTAATGCAGGGAAAGGAGTTCAAAAACGGGAGACCAATTTCTCACGGGCGCTGGGCGGGTTTCCTCACGCGTGGACGGGAGATGCGCGGATCCGTCGTAAAGCCGGCGTCACAAATTAGTCGGAGCTGTTAGGCCGGCGCAGCCGAGCAGATGGTTCGTGCTCCGAGGTGTTTCGGGAGTCTCCTTCTATCATCCGTGGGTGCCTCGTGGCCCGGGATTCTCCCCGGAGCGGCTCCGCTGCCGCGTCCTTCGGCGCGGGTGGCGTGGGATGGGCTGGGACGGGGTGGAACAGCATGGAACGCCGTGGGATCACTGGAGAAAGGCACAGCTTGGCGCCACGGCCATCCCTCGGGCATTTTCCTGCTCCAGCTGCCCAAAACCCCGCTGGAGCAGAGCTGTGGGCACTGTGGGTGATCTGCTTGGATTTTGGGAACGTTCTTGGGTCACAGAATCCTGGGATGGGATGGGACCTTAAAGCCCATTCCATCCCACCCCTCCATGGGCAGGGACACCTTCCACCATCCCAGGGTGCTCCGAGCCCCGTCCAGCCTGGCCTTGGGCACTTCCAGGGATGGAAGCACTTCCCGGGATGGGGCATCTGAGGAGGATTTTAACTCTCCTCGCAGAGCCCCACTCCATATCCCAATCCTGAATTCCCTGCTCCGGCGGGTGGGAGCAGAGACCCCATCCAGGTGCTCCCACCCCCTCTCCTGCGATGCTCTGCAGCTCCATCCCCTCCGGGAGCTCCCCGGGACCCTCCAGAATGCCCCAAACCCATCCCAAAGCAAACATCGGGATGGGGAATCTTCAGGGATGGGGAGGGAATTGGGTGTGAGCCCACCCCGAGTTGGGGCGGGAGCTCCAAGGCTCCTTCTGCGGTGACAGAAGCCGCCCCTAATTAACATAATTAATGACTTTGTGGCCTCTGCAGGCTGCAGCCCCGCCGATTCCCTCCCTCGTTATCGCTAATTAGGCTCCCAGCACCTCGAGCGGGGTGGAGCCATCCGTTATTCCTTAATGATCTCCCCATTCCCGGGAGCTGCTGCGAGGGATGCGGAGCGCAGGGACACAAAGAGCAGCTCCTTTCTCCAGCAAGTCCTTCATCTCCTGGAGGAAAAAGAAAATTAAAAAAAAAAAAAAAACCAAAAAAAAAAACCAGGAAAAGAAGGAAAAGCCCTGGTTGAGGACGGAATTGCTGTCACACCGCTGCAGCTCCTCCTGGAGTGGTTTATTCCTTCCTGGAGCGGTTTATTCCCTCCTGGAGCAGGAATCCTCCCGGGATCCTGCAGCACGGGAGCTTTTAGGGCATCCAAGGGAAGCAGGAGGGATGGAGCTGGCTGGGATCGGGGTGGGGAAGGAACATCCCGTTTTTCAGCAGAAGAAACATCAGTGTTTTGCTCCCCTTAGGGCTGTACACCCCAGGCCTGAAAGGTTTGTTTAAAACCCCGCAATCCTCCCTCCAGTGGCATAAATCCCGGGATCTCTCCCTGCATCCATCGGCACGGATCCGGCGGCGCCGGCATCGCAACCCTGCGCCATCCCATGGCCCCTTCCCAGTCCCAGACCTCCCCAGGTTGGATGAATTGTGGAATTCTGGAATGGTTTGGATCGGAAAGGAGCTTAGAGCTCATCCCATCCCACCCATTCCATGGGCAGAGACAGCTCCCGCTATCCCAGGCTGCTCCAAGCCTCATCCAACGGGGCCTTGGGCATTCCAGAGGCAGCGCAGCTTCTCTGTGCCAGGGAATCTTCCAAATATTCCCCCCTGGCAGCTGGAATTACAGCCCTGCCGTGGGGTGATGCCAGCAATGAGCATCCCAATGGTTTTCCAAGGATCCAAGTCCCCTCTCCGTGTCCATCCCAGCCTGGGCTCCGCATCCATCTCCGCTTTTTCCGCGAGCCCTCGGAGCCTGGGTGGGATTGGATTCAAATGTGCCAAACAATCCTCATTTATCCCTGCCAGCTCCCAGCCTCCTCCCTCTCCACTCCTGTTTTCCTCAATCGCTACCTTTATTTTTGCAATGTGTCTGTAATTACCAAATGTTCCGAGATTCCGCCCAAAATGCCTCCCCTCGGAATCCGGGGATGTCTCCTCGCTGCTGTCAATTTGGGTTCTAAATGTTGTGATTGATAAAATGAAACTGTGAAGCGAGGCACGAAATCTGTCTCGTAGACACCACTTCTTTTTAGGGCTGGCACGAGGAGAAAACAACGCCAGGCAGGGGGAAAAAAAACCTACAAAAATCACCGAATGATTTCCTGGAGAACAGGGGGAATTTGTGAGTTTTTTCTCGAGGAGCCTAATAAGACATCCTGAGCTGGAATTTTTATTCAGTTCCTTGCGAGATTCCCAAATTTCTCCACTTTAATTGCTCCAAGCAGGGAAGCTTTAGTCACAGTGTAATGTACCCAGGCATGTTCCGGCTTTAATGAATCATCCCAACTCTGCATTCCAAGCAATTAAGGGAAATCTGGCTGTTCGTTAGTGAGGCGGAAAATAAATTTAATCTCTCTTCTAAAAAATCAATTATCCTGCTGTAATGGAGAATTCAATTTGGGTCATGCTCCATAAATTTCCCGGGTTTAGGAGGTTTGGCGAGCGCTCGTTATTAGGTTGTGCACGTGGGGGAGATTTGGGGAGGGCTTGGGAAACGTCCTGGAAGTTTCCTTGGGAGCTGGAGCGGGTTCAGGGCGAAAGGGGAAGTTCAGGTTGGAAATAGGGAAGGAATTCCTCCCTGAGAGGGTGGAGAGGCTCTGGAAAGGGAAGGATCCAGGGAAAACTCAGAGGAGGGCCTGGAGGGGCTCCAGGAGAGCTGGAGAGGGGCTGGGGACAAGGATGGAGGGACAGGACACAGGGAATGCTCCCACTGCCAGAGGGCAGGGATGGGTGGGAGATTGGGAATTGGGAATTGTTCCCTGGCAGGGTGGGAAGGGGCTGGGCCGGAATTCCCAGAGAAGTTGTGCTGCCTCTGGATTCCTGGAAGTGTCCAAGGCCAGGCTGGATGGGCTTGGAGCAGCCTGGGACAGAGGGAGGTGTCCCTGCCACGGCAGGGGTGGCACCAGATCGGCTTTGAGGTCCCTTCCCACCCAAACATTCCAGGATTCCATAATTCCCTGCCTCAAAGAACAGGGAATTTGAGGTGTGGGATGCTGTGGCCACCCAAACCCATCCTCCAGCACTGAGAGGAAGTGGGGAGAAGGAGCTGCTGGAGCCCCTGGATCCACAGGGACAACGCGGCTCCGCTCCTCCCTCCCGGATCCTGACGGAGCCCCCATGGGCACCGGGATCTCACCCGGGATCACAACCGGGATCTCACCTGGGATCTCAACCGGGATCTCACCCGGGATCTCACCTGGGATCTCACCTGGGACCTCACCCGGGATCTCACCCGGGATCTCACCCGGGATCTCACCTGGATCTCACCTGGGATCTCACCGGGATCTCACCCGGGATCTCACCGGGATCACAACCAGGATCTCACCCGGGATCTCACCCAGGATCTCACCCGGGATCACAACCGGGATCTCACCTGGATCTCACCTGGATCTCACCCGGGATCTCACCGGGATCTCACTTGGGATCTCACCTGGATCTCACCCGGGATCTCACCGGGATCTCACCCGGGACCTGTGGTGGTGCTGAGGATGGAGCCAGGCAGGGAATCCCTGAGAACGCTGGAGAAGTGGGACTCCAGCCGGGACCCCAAGGCAGGCCCTCCTCCAGAGCATTCCTCCTTCCCAGCCCCATTCCCGGTCACCCGGGCGCTGCATTCCAGAGGGAACCGGAGCACCCGGAGGAGCTGGGCCAGGTTTTGGTGGCCACATCCTCGTTCTCCATCCCGGGGAATCCACGGGAGGGAATCCAGCGGCAATCCCGGCGCTTCCCGGCACTCGGGAGCGGCTTCAGCTCCTGGCTGAGCTCGGCTTTCGGCAGCTCCTAATTAATCCCGGCTCTCCGTGGGTGATCAGGGCTTCGCAGCTCATTAAAACCTTTTCTCCTTGGAGAGTCTTTTCCTCTGCCTCCCTTTCCTTGGGAGCAGGATTCCATCCAAAGCTGCCTCCGGCTGCCCAGCTCCGAGGAACAAATCACCCCGGCCATTCTTAGGATCGGGAATTTTTCCACCCCCACACCTCCTTTCTGAATTTAAAAAATAAATAAATAAATAAATAACCCCATCAGCTGCATTTCCCAAACCTGATCCCAAG
The DNA here is from genome assembly GCF_046129695.1 of Lonchura striata. Classification (NCBI taxonomy): domain Eukaryota; kingdom Metazoa; phylum Chordata; class Aves; order Passeriformes; family Estrildidae; genus Lonchura; species Lonchura striata. The sequence continues at coordinate 23,720,469 of NC_134613.1, read as the reverse complement.
TTTTCCTGCAGCTTCCGTGACTCTTTCCCTATTTATTTAAAGATTTTTTGGATTGAGAACCTTCAAAAACCCTTTGGCTGCCATCTGCATCTTTTTGGGGGTTTCAGGGCTGGGCTTAAACCTCCTCCCAAAATCGGAGGTGGGAATAATGCTGGGGAATCTGTGCCCCTGGAATGTGGCTGACACACGTCTGGCTCCATCCATGAGATAAGTGTTATTCCCAATCCATGAGCCAAGTGCAGCTTTTACGAGGAATGAAACCTCCCAGCTGCAAAAAAACCCCGAAATTTGCTGTCCAAACGAGCTCTCCCAGCTCCACATGTTCCGAGTGTTTTTCCCTCCTCCCGGTGTTTATTCCACATTTTTGGAGCCCTCAGCACTCGAAGAGGGATCCCCAGATTTATCCCGCAGGGAAGGGATGATCAGGCCAGGATCCCGTGGGATCTGCCTGGATCCCAACCTCTTGTGGGAAATCACAGCGTTTCTCCAGGTTTTTATCCCAGTCCAGGGATGCTCCTGCTCCCAGGCTGGTTTCTTGGAGAGGTGGGAAAAATCCCAGCGGGTCTGGAATGGCTCCAGGGGATGGGGAGGTGTCCCCAGCCCTTGGAGCCCAGATCCAGCCGGATTTTGGGAGCATCCGTGGGCTCTCCGCGCCCAGGGCGGGATCTGTGGGAAGCCTGTCCACCTTTGGGTACTCCAGAGGAGATTCCAAGTGAGAACTCCCAAGCTGGAATGCTCAGCCTCAAACGACACCATGGGCCAGACAGGGCTTGGACAATCCCAAAGCTGGGCTGTTTGATCCCTGGCACCACCAGCCAGGGAAAATCCCAGGTGGAACCCAGGACAAGGAGATGTGGGGTTTCCTTGTGGCTCCATCCCAGGGCCCCAAACACCTCGGGAATTCTGTCCTGGGATGACGACGGCTCCTGCCAGGCCACTGCTCCCTGTCCCAGTCGTTGGTCTGGGAGAGGGATCGGCATTCCATGGAATCCTGGAATGGGCTGGGTTGGAAGTGACCTTAAATCCCCTCCCATCCCACCCCTGCCATGGGCAGGGACACCTCCCACCATCCCAGGCTGCTCCAGCCTGGCCTTGGACACTCCCAGGGATCCAGGAGCAGCCACAGCTGCTCCGGGAATTCTATCCCAGCCCTTCCCCACCTTCCCAGGGAACAATTCCTTCTAAGAACCCATCAATAACTCCACGAAGAATGCACACAGTGGATTCTCAGGAATGTTCCCAGTCCTGTGCTCCTTCCATGCTGGAATTCCCTCCCCCCCAGGTTTTATAGGAATTTGTTCCCTTCTCCTCTTCTCCTGCTGTCAGCTGGTGGGGGAGTTAATCAGACCAATAACCACCCCCAAATTAGCGGTTAATTAGCGCCAAATAATCATTAAGCTCTCCGAATTCCCAACCTCCAGCAGCCCTTTCCCATCCTTTGATGTTCCTGGAGTTCACTGAACCCTGGAGAAGCTCCAGGACGGCAGGAACGCTCCAGATAAATTTATCCCCACCACGTGCCCGAGGACGGGGGCGCATCCCGACGGATTCAGCGGCGCTGCCTGTCCCCGGATCCCGTTTTCCCGCTCGGAGCGGAGCTGACCTTTGGCTGCGGCGGCCAGCTGGAATTCTGACAGATGCAAGCACATTTCTGGGAAGCCGCGTGCCGCCAGTGGCCGGAGGTCCGGCTGTGGGAGCCCAGCTCATCCCTCTGCTGCCCCGGCTGGCTCCAGACCCTGGCAGGGGGCTCCAGACCCTGGCACCAAGTCAAAAACACCTTGGCTTCCATTTTAGCCCGTGGAAAGAACTGCCAGCTTCGTGTGAGGGATCACAAACCACAAGGGTTTGAGCAGTGTGGGAGCTGGATTAACACAGGGTGGAAAAGTAGAATTTTGGGGTTTAAATATAAAGGTTTCAAAGGGACAAGATGGAGGGATTTGGGCATGTCCTGACCTTCTTCTTGCCCTCCCTGTCTTGCTGTGATGGTGACGCTTTTCTATTGGTTTAAGGCAGAGACACACATAAATGATAAATATCGGCACGTTATTATAAACAAAGGTTTACAAAAAACGTAGTTTTTGGTATAAAACGGCACCACCACCCCAAGGAGGGGAGTCTGACCTGCTGGACAGAGCTTATCTCCTTGGGAAAGCACATCAGAGATAAAATAAACCACCTTGGGAAGCCGCCCCTGCGCGTTCCGACTCCTTTGGCCGTGGGGTTGGGAGAAAAAGACTTTTGACAATCCCGGGGTCACCTGGGCTCCGGAGCCCCGAGAGCCGCGGGCGCTGCGGGGCCTTGGGAAGATGGATTGGCTCCGGAGAATCCCGATCCAGCCCCGCCTGGGAATAGGCTTCCCACGGAGAGGCGTTAATGGCTTTGATATCAACGATCTAAAAATGTCAACCTGCGCCTGGCGCTGGGCTCAGGGAACGCTATATTTATCCAGGGCTGCCATTAGCAGAATGCTAATTAACGGGATTCGGTTTCCAAGTAAATCCCGGCCCTTCCAAGCGCTGTAAGGCAAAACTCGTCTCTAATCTCCCAGGAGCTGCTGCTGTTCCCGCTCATTCCTCGGGATTAGGCAGATTTATTTTCGCCGATGGCACCCCCAGCTCGGGTTGTGGCACCGGGGCTGGAGCTGCTCCCAGAGGATCCTGAGACAACTCAATCCCGCCTGTCCCGGCCCTGCCTCCTGCCTCCTGGCCTCAGCTACACGGAATCGTGGAATTCCGGAATCCCGGGATGGTTTGGGGTGGGAAGGGACCTTAAATCCCCTCACATCCCACCCCTGCCATGGGCAGGACACCTTGCCCCATCCCAGGGTGCTCCAATCCCTTGGGCACTGCCAGGGATCCAGGGGCAGCCACAGCTGCTCTGGGAATTCCAGCCCAGCCCCTTCCCAACCTCCCAGGGAACAATTCCCAATTCCCAATTCCCAATCTCCCACCCATCCCTGCCCTCTGGCAGTGGGAGCCATTCCCTGTGTCCTGTCCCTCCATCCCTTATCCCAAATCCCTCTCCAGCTCTCCTGGAGCCCCTCCAGGCCCTGGAATGGCTCTGAGGATTCCCTGGATCCTTCCCTTCTCCAGGGAACATTCCCAGGGCTCTGAGGATTCCCTGGATCCTTCCCTTCTCCAGGGAACATTCCCAGGGCTCTGAGGATTCCCTGGATCCTTCCCTTCTCCAGGGAACATTCCCAGGGCTCTGAGGATTCCCTGGATCCTTCCCTTCTCCAGGGAACATTCCCAGGGCTCTGAGGATTCCCTGGATCCTTCCCTTCTCCAGGGAACATTCCCAGGGCTCTGAGGATTCCCTGGATCCTTCCCTTCTCCAGGGAACATTCCCAGGGCTCTGAGGATTCCCTGGATCCTTCCTTTCTCCAGGGGAACATTCCCAGGGCTCTGAGCCCTCCCTGGATCCTTCCCTTTTCCAGGAGAACATTCCCAGCTCTCCCAGCCTGGCTCCAGAGGCACTCCAGCCCTGGAGCAGCTCCGTGGCCTCCTCTGGAATTTCTCCAGCAGCTCCAGGTCCTGCTGGTGCTGGGATCCAGGGCTGGAGCAGCTCTGCAGTGGGGCCTCGCCTGAGGGGGACAGAGCGGGGACAATCCCTGCTTTCCTACCGGGAATGTGCCCAGGATGAGTTGCTCAAGACACTCCAGACCTTCACCTCCCGGAGGAGCTGGGATCTGGGAGGTGCAGGACAATTTCTGGGAGCTGGGAATGGCTCCGACCTCTCGCAGCGCCAGGGAAAGCTCCGGGAGCAGCGGCTCCATCTCATCCCTGCTCCCAGCCCAGGGTGAATCAGGAGAATCCAGAAGGGATTGTGCCAGGGAGATGTCCCTGCTCATCCAGGCGCCCTGGGAAGGACGGGATGAGGCGGCCTCAGCCTCTTCCCGAGCCCGTCACAGCTGACTGGAGCAATTTTCCAGCTGAAAGGAAAGCTGTGAAAACTCCTCACGGATCACGGGAGCCACGGCTGCAATTCCTGCTCCAGGGCTCCGGGGATTTATCTCTTGTTTAAAAAGGGAAAAAAAAAAACCAGGGAAAGGCAACGCTCCGTGTCCCTCCGGAGCTCCAAAGTCAGGAGAGCGCGGGCTCAAGGTCGGATCCGGCCTCAGCCCATCCAACCAAGGATTCCCATTATTCCTGCACTATTTCAAATCCAACGGAGCACAAAGCCACAGAATTCTGCAGGGAAGATTTATCCTGTCCCTCCGCCAGGAAAAAGCCACGGGATACGAATGAAGCGGGTGCAAAATGTCCCTGTTCCCATCCCTGGGAATGTCGTTGGGATTGGGTGGGAATTCTCAGAGCAGTTCCCGAGCATCCATCGGGAATGTGGCAGCACGGGTGGCTCTGGGACAGTTCCAGGAGGATCCTGTCCCCTCCAGGACACCAGGAATGTCCCTGTTCCCAGCCCTGGGAATGTTGTTGGGATTGGGTGGGAATTCTCAGAGCAGCTCCCGAGGATCCATCAGGAATGTGGCAGCACGGGTGGCTCTGGGACAGCTCCAGGAGGATCCTGTCCCCTCCAGGAGGATCCTGTCCCCTCCAGGACACCAGGAATGTCCCTGTTCCCAGCTCTTGGAGCGTCGTTGGGATTGGGTGGGAATTCTCAGCGCAGCTCCCGAGGATCCATCAGGAATGTGGCAGCACAAATGGCTCTGGGACAGCTCCAGGAGGACCTTGTCCCCTCCAGGAGGATCCTGTCCCCTCCAGGAGGATCCTGTCCCCTCCAGGAGGATCCTGTCTCCTCCAGGAGGATCCTGTCCCCTCCAGGACACCAGGAATGTCCCTGTTCCCAGGAGGACTCCCATCCCTGCGGGAAGGGCCATGGATGGCACGGATCAGCCACCTCCACGCCTCCCTTCCCAGCCTGGAATCTTCTTCCCAAAATCTCCTCGCCCATCCCTCCGAGCTGGGAATTCCCCGGGCACAGGGAGATCCCGTGGGCAGCACAAGGCACAGCAAACATCCCATTTTTCGGTGGGGTGGGATTGCAGAGAATCCTGGAATGGTTTGGGTTGGGATTTTAAAGCTGATCCCGTCCCACCCCTGCCATGTCAGGGACACCGCCCACTATTCCAGGCTGCTCCAAGATCCATCCAACCTGGAATATTTCCAGGGATGGGGTATCAAAGTTGATTCCCTGCTGCGTTCCCAGCACCTTTGGGATGCTCCCAAAGGGATCCACATCCCTGCTTTTCCCTCTTATCATTGTCCCTCCGGAATTTCATGGATCATTGTGGATTCTTCATCCTCCCAGAATTTCCATCAAGGCCCTGTTGCTGTTCTTGGCTCCAGGGACCTTCCCAGCTCCTCACCTTCCAGCAGAAACCCTGGTGCTCCGGGATTTCCAGATCCTGGATGGTTCCACAAGCCTGGAAAAATCCTTAAAGATGTTTAAACAAACCAAAATAAAATCTGGAAATTTGCTATAAAAATCCAGCTCAGATTTTTAGGGAAAAAAAAAAAAAAACAAACCCAAAAAACACCAAACAACCTTTTTCCTTAAAATCATACTTTCAATCTTTTTTTCAGCCTTTTCATTGGATGCTCCAATCCCAATCCTGGAAAACTGCATTCTACCCTCTGGAGCCAGATCAATCGCTTCCCCGAGCCCGGAATTCCAGCCTCCAGCGGCGTTCCAAGCCTGGGATCTGAGCACTCCGAGCACAACACATGCAACCACTTAGGAGTCAATCAATCCCAGCGGAAGCGCCCTTGTCGTTACATTTCCGGAAAAATGCCGGAAAATTCCCGTTGCGTGTCATCGGGAATCATTTAGGGACGTTTGGATCCCAGTTTTTTGCTGTCAGAGCTTTAAGGAATGAACAGATGACGGATTTCTGGAATGAGGCTCTGCTTGGAAGACAAGGTTGGGTTGTTTTCCTGCTGTTCCGCCCGGATAATTTGGGATGTTCCAAAATAATTAGGGTGGGTGATTAATCCCTTACAAGCTCTCCAACATGGAAGAGATCCCAGACCGCCTTAGGGACATGGGACAAGACTTTTAGATCCCCAAAATTATCATTGAATCCCAAAAAATCCATTGTGCCCCTCAACGCATCCCCAAAATGACATCGTGACACCCCAAAAAAATCATTGCACCCCAAAAGGAACTTTATGCTCTGAAAGTCCTAAAATGCGTAATTACAGTCAAAAAATTATTAGACCCCCAAAAATATCATTGCAGCGCTCCAAAATATCAGCATTGCACCCTGAAAGTATCATTGTAGCCTAAAGAACATAATTATACCCTAAACCCCACAAATTCACCCTAAAAATCATCCTCACACCCTGAACACATCCTTATACCCCCAAAAAATCATTGCACCCTAAAAACCATCATTGTACCCTAAATCCCATCATTACACCCTAGAAAACATCATTATACTCCAAAAAAACTCCATTAGATCCTGAAAAATAGAATTACATTCCCAAAAAATCATCATAGCAGAAAAAATACCATCTCCAAATAATCATTATATCCCAAAAAAACACCATTATACACCCAAAAACATCATTATGTCCTAACGCCCCAGATTCATACACTGAAAAATCACCATTAAATCACCAAAAATATCATTATATCCCAAAAAACACCTTTAAACCCCAAACACCGAAATCCGGGCTTGGAAAGAAATTAAAATATCAGAATTCCTGTCCTGTGTTCCCAAGGAAAAGTGTTTTCTCCCCGAAACTTCTCCGGTTCTTCAGGATAAATCCTGGTGTGGGCCGTGGGGCTCAGGGCTCCCAATCCATGTCTGGGACATGGGGTGAAATCCAAGGAAAAAGGGATTTCCGGAGCCATGATCCCATTTTTCCAAGGATCCCAGGAATTTTTGTGATGTAACCACGAGAAGAGGTTGGATGACGGTGACGGTGCGTGGAGACGGAGCGCCGGGGAGAGGAACCGCGGTGCCTCACCCAAGGAATGGGAGCAGGTTGGACGTCAGAGGTCTCGGAGCGGTCTGGGTTGGGATGGTTTGGGAAAAACCACCACAAATCCCAAAAAGTGGCAGTGGGGAAGTGCCAGGCGCTGGTGGGGTGTGGTGGCAACTCCTGGGATGTGTCATTGTCCCACCAAGGGCATTCCATTGTCCCACCAGGAACCTGCCATTGTCCCACCAAGCCTGTGCCGTTGTCCCACCAGGGATATTCCATTGTCCCACCAGGAATGTGCCAGTGCCCCTCCAAATCCCACCAAGGGCATTCCATTGTCCCACCAGGAACCTGCCATTGTCCCACCAGGAATATGCCACCATCCCACAAGGAACATTCCATCGTCCCACCAGGAACATTCCATTGTCCCACCAAGGACATTCCATTGTCCCACCAGGAACATGCCACCATCCAACCAGGAACATGCCACCGTCCCACCAGGAACATTCCATTGTCCCACCAGGAACATGCCACCATCCCACCAAGGACATTCCATTGTCCAACCAGGAACATGCCACCATCCAACCAGGAACATGCCACCGTCCCACCAGGAACATTCCATTGTCCCATCCAGAACATGCCACTGTCCCACCAAGGACATGCCATTGTCCAACCAGGGATATATCACCATCCAACCAGGAACATGCCATCATCCCACCAGGAACATGCCATCATCCCACCAAGAACATGCCATTGTCCCACCAGGCCCGTGCCCCTCTCCAGAGCCATTCCAAACCCACCTGGACGTGTCCCTCTGTCACCTGCCCAGGGTGACCCTGCCTGGGCAGAGGCCGCTTCCAGCCCCACCTACTCCGGGATTTTGGGATTCCATCCCTCCCAGGAATGAGGGATGGCTGAACTGAGTGTCCCCAACCCAGGACACTCCGGCCAGGCACCGGTGTCCCCTGGTCTGGGGGGTGGCACTGCCACCTCCAGCCAGGGACACGTGGGGTGACTTCCCACCACCCCATCCCGATCCACCACAACCCCGTTCCCTCTCCAAGCCCTGGAGAAGATTCCCAGCCAGCCCCGTGTGCCCAAAGCCACCTTGGGGGTGACGATGACACTGCTGCCACTCTAATTAATGCTGGCATTGCTGCTGCTCTAATTAATGACGAGCCCCTCCCTTAACGAGCACCTTTGGAAATGATGGGAGCGCTTCGCCTGTCACCAACGCTCGGAAGAGAGATCTTGGAATGAACAAAATATTCCTGTGATCTTCTCCCTGACAGGCTGGAAGCAAAAATATTTAGCAAGGAGCTCCAAAATGCTGAATAATTCAGGAGGCTGCGAACCCCTTGATCATCCCGCTGACGCCGGCAACAAAATAGTTGGGATTTGCGCATCCAAAGCGGAGATAAAAACGCTAGGAGAAGAAAAAGGAGAAGAAAGAGGTTGAAAATTAAATTTAAAAAAGCTGATTAAAAACGCAGCCGTGCCGGAAGGAGGCCCGGGGAGCTGCTCCTTGGAGCCACAGGTGTCCCACCATGCCGGTTTTATCCAGGGAATGCAGAGGAGGGGTCCTGGGGAGCTGCTTCCCTGGGAGTTCTCTGGGATGGAGCTGGAGGGACCCCCAGGGTGGCTGTGCCCAGGACACGGCTCTGAGGGAGCAGCTCCGGTTGTCTGGTGGCATCTGAGGGGACAAGGTGGCATCGAGCTCATCCCAAACCCTCTGTCCCTGTCATTCCTGAGGGCTCTGGAAGCACGAGGAGCCCCAGCAGCACCGACTCCCAAAGGATCTCCCGGGATCATCCCACAGCGTGGGAAGCAGGAACGGGGGAATTGTCCCGCTCTGCTCCCTCAGGGGAGACTTCCAGCTCTGGTTCCCAACACCAGGAGGTCATGGGACTGCTGGAGAAAGGAGGGATGGAGGGATGGAAGAATGGGAGGTTGGAGGGATGGAGGGATGGAGGAACGGGAGGTTGGAGGGATGGAGGGATGGAGGAACGGGAGGTTGGAGGGATGGAGGGATTGAGAAACGGGAGGTTGGAAGGATGGAGGGATGAAGGGATGGGAGGTTGGAGGGATGGAAGGATGGAAGAAGAACAGGAGGTTGGAGGGATGGAGGGATGGAGGGATGGAGGGATGGAAGGATGGAAGGACAGACAGATGGAAGGATGGAAGAAGAACGGGAGGTTGGAGGGATGGAAGGATGGAAGGACAGACAGATGGAAGGATGGAAGAAGAACGGGAGGTTGGAGGGATGGAGGGATGGAGAGATGGAGGGATGGAAGGACAGAGCGATGGAAGGATGGAAGAAGAACGGGAGGTTGGAGGGATGGAGGGATGGAGGGATGGAGAGATGGAAGGACAGACAGATGGAAGGATGGAAGAAGAACGGGAGGTTGGAAGGATGGAGGGATGGAGAGATGGAGGGATGGGAGGTTGGAAAGATGGAAGGATGGAAGAAGAACGGGAGGTTGGAGGGATGGAGGGATGGAGGTTGGAGGGATGGAAGGATGGAAGGACAGACAGATGGAAGGATGGAAGAAGAACGGGAGGTTGGAGGGATGGAGGGATGGAGGGATGGGAGGTTGGAGGGATGGAAGGATGGAAGGACAGACAGATGGAAGGATGGAGGAACGGGAGGTTGGAAGGATGGAGGGATGAAGGGATGGGAGGTTAGAGGGATGGAAGGATGGAAGAAGAACAGGAGGTTGGAGGGATGGAGGGATGGAAGGACAGACAGATGGAAGGATGGAAGAAGAACGGGAGCTTGGAGGGATGGAGGGATGGAGGGATGGAAGGACAGAGCGATGGAAGGATGGAAGAAGAACGGGAGGTTGGAGGGATGGAGGGATGGAGGGATGGAGGGATGGAAGGATGGAAGGACAGACAGATGGAAGGATGGAAGAAGAACGGAAGCTTGGAGGGATGGAGGGATGGAGGGATGGAAGGACAGAGCGATGGAAGGATGGAAGAAGAACGGGAGGTTGGAGGGATGGAGGGATGGAGGGATGGAGGGATGGAAGGATGGAAGGACAGACAGATGGAAGGATGGAAGAAGAACGGAAGCTTGGAGGGATGGAGGGATGGAGGACGAGGGGCTGAAGAGCTGGAGGGATGCAGGACGGAGCGCTGCCATGGCCGCACCTCCCGCCTTCCGCGGATCCATTTCCGCGCTGAATCCCGCCGGTGCCACCATCCCATGGAGAGCTCAGCTCTGGGCGGGCACCTTCCCACCCCCACGGCCCAAATCGGGAGGAGCACAGGGACCTTTGGACACCAGTCCCTGTATCCCTGTTCCCGGGAGCTCCGGAGCCGCTGGCGCTGCTTTATTTTTAATATTTAATGGGATAAAAGGCTGGAATTGCTTTTAAGCCTTAAATTGCTTTTCCCCTTTTATCTTTAAAAACCACGGCGAGCAGTTTTTGGAGGTTGTTTTTTTTTTTTTTTTTTTGGAAGTTTGTCCTAATGATCCCTGGTAGCCATTAGGTCGGGAATCAGGCACTTTCAAAGGGATCCATTAAATATTTCATTCCTCACTCCCATTCCTTTGGTTTTGATCTCCATTCCCATTGATTAAAGACACTGACGGCTCCATTTTGATTAAATCCTAAATCAAAACTCCCCCCCCAAAAAAAACTGCCAGAGCCGACATTTATGGAGTTCAGCAAACTGGGTGGAAGAACAGGAGTGCGAGCTGGAAAAAATCCATAAAATCCCTTTCCAAACAAACATCAGTTGACAGCAAACAGATGGATCCGAGGCTCTTATTCCAAACTGGAAAAAATTAAGAGTTGGCAGGTCCTGGGGAAAAAAAAAAAAAAAAAAAAAAGGAAAAAGAAAAAAAGAAGAAAAAAAAGGAGTTACAAAACATCTTAAAGTTTTCCCCTTCGTATCCTGGTGTTGCTCTGGGCACGGGTTCAATGTTTTCCGAGGCTACTGAAGGGAAAAGGGGCTGGAAACAGGGAAGCAGCTGGCACGGGGAATCCTTGGAAATCCTGGGGAAGATTGATGGGAAGCAGAGCTGCCAGCATCCCGAGGATCCGGCCCCGCTCGCAGCCCAGCCCCGCGGCACGGCCGGATCGCGACTCCAAAGGGGCGGGAAAAGTGTGGAAATTCAGGGATTTTCCCGGATTTGTTGGCTTACGCCGGGATAATGTTAAGGGAATGTTTTTGGGAAGGTGCAGCCGTGGAAAACTCAACCTCTGGCTCTGCCAGGTGCCCCAGGAGGGGAACGTGAGGGGCACCAGCCCCGTCCATCCCAGCCTGGGACATTCCAGGGATCCGGGGGCAGCCACAGATCCTCTGGGAATGCCATCCCAGCCCTTCCCCACCCTCCCAGCCAGGAATTCCTTCCCAAAATCCCACCCAAATTCCCCCTTTTCCAATCTGAACCATTCCCTGTGTCCTGCCCCTTCATCTCTCATCCCAAGTTCCTCCTCCAGCTCTCCTGGAGCCCCTTGGAATCTGCTCCAAGGTCTCCCTGGATCCTTCCCTTCTCCAGGATGGATTTTTCATCAGAAATGCCACCATTATCCCATGCTTAATGAATCCTTGGGGTTCTGGGCTATCCTCACAGATCCAAAGGAAATCCAGGATATTCCACAGCTCTTGAAGGGACATTTTAAAATATGGGATCAAGCGGAGGAGGAAAAATGAGATTCCTTCCCAACAGCGACAATATCAGAGCGGCCCTGAGAATTCCAGAGGGACAAAGAGCTCCCTTCCCCCTTCCCAGCTGGGAATGGCTCCATTCCTGCCTGGAATGCCCCTGGAGCCCGGCTGTGAGTGCCTTGGTGTTTCCAGGCATGGAAAAATTCCAGCCCCGAGCCCAGCCTGCACTCGAATCCAATGATCCATCCAAGAGCGGAGAGGCACAGATGGCCCTGCTGGATTTTCTGAAGGAGCGCTGCTCCAAAGGCGTCATCCACGGAGCTGCCACCGGCACGGGCTCTCCAAACGGCAGCAGCTGGAAAAACGGGAGCAAAGCACTCTCCTGGGCTAAAAATCCTGGAGATTAGCTTTCCCGGAATTTCTCCCTGCATGGGAAAGGGAGGGAGTAGTGGAGCTGGGAGCTCAGGGAATCAGCCGCATCCAGCACAGCCGGCTGCTGCTGAGAGCCTGAGGAAAACCCCAAGGAAAAATCCTGAGGAAAAACCCTGAGGAAGAAATCCCAAGGAAAATTCCCAAGGAAGAAATCCTGAAGAAGAAATGCTGAGGAAAAATGCTGAAGAAGAAATCCTGAGGAAGAAATCCTGAGGAAAAATCCCAAGGAAGAAATCCTGAAGAAGAAATTCTGAGGAAAAATCCCAAGGAAGAAATGCTGAGGAAAAATCCCAAGGAAGAAATCCTGAGGAAAGATCCCAAGGAAGAAATCCTGAAGAAGAAATCCCGAGGAAAAATGCTGAGGGAGAAATCCCGAGGAAGAAATCCCAGGGAAAAATCACGAAGGGGAAAAAACCTGAGGGGAAAATCCAGAGGGAAAACCCTTCCAGCCGTGCACCAATTCCAACAGGAATGATTCACAGCTCCATGGGATGGATGCTGGAGGGGAATTTGGGAAGAGCTGGAGAGGATGGAATGCTGGAGGATGCTGGAGGGATGGAGGGGGATCTGAACTTATTCCTGTCCTAATATCCCTGGGATAGGAGGAGATAAAAATCCCGGAATGGTTTAGGTTGGAAAAGCCCTTTATGGTCATCAACTCCAACCATTCCCCCAGCAGCAATTCCTGCATTTATTTCCCTGCCACATCCTTTTTCCTAAAGGAATGAATTCCCAGAGGGTCTCCCCTGGAAACCCACGGCAAGGGCTGGATCCGAAGCCATTCCTGTGTTAATATCCCTGGGAAAAGCCGGGATCTCTGCCGCTGAGCAGGAAGAGCTGATCCCATAAATATCAGATCCCTTTCCAAGGGAAAGGCACCCGGGGGGGCTCCCATCCCATTCCCGCTGATCCTGCTCCCGTTATCCCGCTCCTCATGCCTGGAATTGGAGGAGTTTGGCTCTGGATCTAAGGCTGGCAGAGAAGTTTGGAGCTCTTTGCTTCCCGAGGGTCCTTCCCTGCTCCAGCAGCTGCCAGCCTGCCCGGGAATGGAGGAGAGGCGCTAATCCTGCTCCAGATTCCCAGAGAAATCCACAAAATCCCATTGCTTCACACTGAGGTCATTTACCCCCTTCCCAAGTTTCCTGGAGAAGGAAACACCAACTCTTATTCCTGCTATAAATAACCCCCAGGCCGCTGGGAAACTTGGAATTGCGGCTTGAGGGACAGCCACGGGCTTGGGTGTTTATGAAGGGAGTTCCTGGCGTGTTCCAGGTGGGATCGGCGGATTGCCACGTGTTGCTATCCCTAAAAAATGGCTTTTCCCCCTTTTTTTTCAGTTGGAAGTGACAGCTCCGGGGGCCTCAGGGTGCTAATCCAGCGGGAAAGGTTTTTCCAGCCGCTCTTGCTGGCACTGGAAAAGGAAGGCTCTTCCCTCTCCTCGTGCCTGTCACCGCTCCCGAGTGCCAACGGGACAAATTTAGCCCCAGCTCGAATCCCAGGGCACAAATCCAACCCCGGAGCCGCTGCTCCGGCCGCGGCTCCGCGGGATCAGTGCGGCTCCAGCAGGGAGGGATTGGGATCCACTGGGATTGGGCGGATCTGGGAGATGGAGGTTCGGATTTTGTGTCTCTTTTTGCTCTGCAGGGAGGAACGAGTTCCTTCCAGGGAGGGGGGGGAGGCCCTGGCACAGCTTTTCCAGGAAAATCATGGATGTGCCATCCCTGGGAGTGCCCTAAGGTGAAAAATCTGGGAAGGGAAGGGAAGGGAAGGGAAGGGAAGGGAAGGGAAGGGAAGGGAAGGGAAGGGAAGGGAAGGGAAGGGAAGGGAAGGGAGGAAGGGAAAAGGGGAAAGGGAGAAAGGGAGAAAACCATCCTGAGCAAGAAACCACTAAAAAAATACGCCTAGCCCCACCTGAGCACCACCATCCCATCCTGAGTGGGATGTTGATCCTACAATCCATCCCCTTTCCCTTCCTCCTTCCCAATCCACATCGTTCCCATCCCGTTTTACCCCACAATCCATCCCCTTTCCCTTCCTCCTTCCCAATCCACACCATTCCCATCCCGTTTTACCCCACAATCCATCCCCTTTCCCTTCCTCCTTCCCAATCCACACCATTCCCATCCCGTTTTACCCCACAATCCATCCCCTTTCCATCCTCCTTCCCAATCCACATCGTTCCCATCCCGTTTTACCCCACAATCCATCCCCTTTCCCTTCCTCCTTCCCAATCCACATCGTTCCCATCCCGTTTTACCCCACAATCCATCCCCTTTCCCTTCCTCCTTCCCAATCCACACCATTCCCATCCCGTTTTACCCCACAATCCATCCCCTTTCCATCCTCCTTCCCAATCCACACCATTCCCATCCTGTTTTACCCCACAATCCATCCCCTTTCCCCACCTGCTCCCCAATCCAGGCCGTTCCCTCCCAGTGCCGCTCGGCGTTCCCGCTGCTCCATAAATTACCCGCCGACAGCTTTAATTTGTGCAAACGAGGCCTGGGCGCTGCTGGCAGCCGCTGCTCTAATAAGGTCAATATATATTCATGGATGTGCCAGGGAACACGGAAAAGCGGGAAGGCGGCTCCGAAGTGGGGCTGAGGGAAAGCTGCGGCTCCTCGGGGCTCTTGGCTCATCATGGATGCATGGCAGGAGCGGCGCCGGGATCGCACTCGGCAGCAGCGGCGCTGGCAGGGAGCAGGGAATGCTTTCATTCCCTGCCAATCCCGGGGAGCTGGTGTTCCCGGAGCGCTGGAGGGGTTGGATGGTTGCTTCCTGGCTTTTTATGGGTTGTTTCGGGGTTTGTGGTTGACCAGTGGAAGGTGGATTCCTGCTGAGAGAAGCTCCAGGGAGATCAGAGCCACTTCCAGAACCTTCCAGGAGAGCTGGAAAGGGACTTGGGATAAGGGGAAGAGAGACAGGATGCAGGGAATGGCTCCCACTGCCACAGGGAAGGGAGAGAAGGGATATTGGGACGGAATTCCTGGCTGGGCTGGGATTCCCAGAGCAGCTGTGGCTGCCCCTGGATCCCTGGAATGTCCAAGGCTGGGTTGGAGCAGCCTGGGATGGTGGCAGGAGCAGCTTTTCCTTCGGAATCTGAGGAAAAGCTGGAATCCATGGGATGCAAGACGGGGCTGGAGCCACATCCCGGGATCCCGGGCAGTGGGAGCCACCCACGGGAACCAGGAGCTTTTCCAACCTTGGGATCCCACAGGAATTCTGGGCTCCTGCCAGCCCCTTCCCACCTTGGCAAGCCGCAGCAGCTGGCCCCGGGATTTTGGGAGCCTGAGCTTCCCTCTGGAGCCGCGTGGATCTGCAGGGACATCCCACGGGCTTGTCCAGCATCCCTGCTCCCTTCCTGGGAATCCTTTGGTTTTCCAGCATCCCTGAAGAGTCTGTGCCTCGCTCGGGATGCGCGGACATCCCTGAGCAGGGCCGCCCCTCCATCCCGGCCTCCTCAGCTCGGGATGATCCCAAATTCCTCCGTGCCACCTGGACACAGCGCGGTCCCGGCTCCCCGTGGCTGCTCCTGGGAGCGGATCTTTGGGAAAAGGGCGGCGGGAGGAATCGGGAATGTTTGATCAGGCCCGTGTTGACTTTGGGAGCCGCTGAGCAAACACGGAGCGTGGGGAAATCCAACAAACACCGCTCCAAAGGCACCATCATCGGCTTAAAATCCAAGGATAATTACCTGGGCCCAAAGCTCCCGCATCCCAAAGCTCCGGCACCTGCCGGGCATTGGAATTAGCTGGGAAAGGCAACCCTGGGAGCTGGGATCCACCCCCATTCCCGAAACCGGGAATGGAAACAGCGCGAGGAAAAGGAGCCGAGCTCTGGGGCTGCCCCAGTCCCGACCCGAACTCAGCAAGGAAAAGCCCCTGGATCAAATCCTGGATCGGAGCCTCCATTCACCCCTTGGGAATGGACGCCCAACAATCCCTGGATTCCGGCAGGTGCTGGGAAAAACCCTGGAATGGTTTTCTCTTCCTACCAACAGTTCCGGGTCAAATCCGCTGCATTTTCCCGGGAGCGTGGCCACTCCCAGGCACATCCCTGATTAACGTAACGAGGGCAGGTGGATCCAGCCAACGTTCCCAGGTTTTTTGGGAGCGGATCATGAGCGAGGGAGGGTGTCAGGAACCGCCGGAATGTTCGCAAAGTCAAAGTAATGAAACAGCTCCAGGCTGGTGAATTATTAAGGATTTTCCCCAGGTTTCTGATCTTTTATTCCCTTTATTAAATGTGGAAGTCAGGGATCAGGGAGATGCTTCCCTTCTTCCTGCTTTCCCAAAAGAGGCGGAGAGGAGGGAAAGGCAAATCCCGGGATGGGATGGGATGGGATGGGATGGGATGGGATGGGATGGGATGGGATGGGATGGGATGCGATGGGATGCGATGGGATGGGATGGGATGGGATGGGATGGGATGGGATGGGATGGGATGGGATGGGATGGGATGGGATGGGATGGGATGGGATGGGATGGGATGGGATCCATGGGATGGGATGGGATCCATGGGATGGGATGGGATGGGATGGGATGGGATGGGATGGGATGGGATGGGATGAGCCTGAGCATCCCATGGAGCATTTCCCAGGATTTGGAGGTGCTGGAGGGACACTCAGCTGGACTTTCCCACTGAATTAATTTCTCCAAAAGAGGACCAATATTTTAATCATGGAATTCTTTTGGGAAAGGACTTGGAAGCTCCTCCTATTCCACCCTCTAAGGGACACCTTCCACTAATCCAGGTTGCTCCAACCTGGCCTGGAACACTTCCAGGGGTTGGGAATATAATATTCCAAGCTTAATTATCCTTTAAACAAAACAGGAATGTGACATTCCCACCCTCTGAGTGGTGCCAATCCGGCATCACATTCCCAAAACAAATCCTTCCCAACTTTAAAAATCTTGGAGGAAAGCTGGATCCAATTGGAAATGAAAATTAATGGCAAATCCTTGGAACCACATGAAGAGTTCCTTGGAAAGCGGTTCAACATGGAAACAATCGGAAAAGCCTGGAATATAAATATTTGTCCTTACCCGTGCCAGAGCAGCAGGAAAAATGAGGAGAGGTTGGCACGGGAGCTTTCCATAAACACCCGCTGCAAAGGCCGGCCTTGGATGCATGGAATTGTTGGTCAATTTTTCCGTTTCCTTCGTCCAAAGGGAATTAAACATCCAGGAGATGCCAGGAGCTGATGGGTTCGGAGGGGACGTTGCACAACGGGATGGGTGGGAAGCAGGAAGCTGCAGGAATACACCCGGAAAAGGGCAGAGCTCTGGCCGCTGTGGGGTTAAAAATCCAGGCTTGGAAATCTGGGAATGCGCGTCCCAGGAACACGGGATGCTCCCGGACTGGAGGACTGGAGCAGGCAGGGATTGGGATCACAATCCTTCAGTACATCCCAGGCACCTTCCAAGGAAATTCCAGCATTTCCTTTCATTTGATCCCCCTTTTCCCTGATTTGAACCCTTTTCCTGCCCTTTCCTCCCTGAAAAAAAAGGGAAAACAAACGGGCAAATCCCTTCTTCTCAAGGCCTCCTTGTATTCCCTTTTTTTCTTTTCCTGGTTTTTATTCTTTTTTCTTTTCCTCAATTTCTATTTTCCTCTTCCTGCAAAGAGAAATGGAAACATTTTAAACCGAAGGGAAACATCAGGACAAAAGAAGGGAAGATCCATCTTGGAATATTTATGGACATTGATGGTTAAACGTGGATTTTAATTTGGGATTTCTGCCTCAGTTTGGTGGCTGCTCGCGGCATTCCCGTTATCCGGGGGGATGCAAACGGAATCCAATGGGAACAGGCGCTCCCACGCACGGCAGGAGAGCTTCCTTGGACATGGAGAATCCTGGAATGGCTTGGGTGGGAAGGGACCTTAAATCTCATCCCATTCCATGGGCAGGGACACCTCCTGCTCTGCCAGGCCCCATCCAGCCTGGACATTCCAGGGATCCATCAATGGTGGAACAACACTCCAGAGCATCTCCAGCAATGCCGGGAGACTCCGGCTGCTCCACAACTGCTTTTCCATGGAAAACTCTGTGCCACCTCCTGCTTCAGCACTCGGCTCTGGTGGATTTCCACTGTTTTTTATGGATTCAAGGCCAGGAACCCCCAATGTAGAGCCACCTCCCATCCCAACCCAAGTGGAGCAACTGGGATCTTCCCGCGGAGCTGCTCGCTGTCCCCTCCATACAAACCGCTCCGTGCCTTGGAAAACCCCCGGATTCCTGGGATTATTCTGATTTCCAAGCGGCAGCCGAGCCTCCGAATCCCGCGGCTCTGCAAACAGCGGCTCTTTTCCGGCACTGTTTGCTCAGCCAATATTGACTCTGCTCCCAGCACGGCTCCCACGGAGCCGGGCGTTCCCGGCGGGATCCCGGGAGCATCGGGACAAGGCGGAGATAACGGCGTGTACCACCCCATCCCACCCATTCCCAGCGCGGGATAGCGCCGGAATGCCGCTGGGAAAATTCCGCACCAGAGCGGGATCCAGTGCTGCTCCGAGCATCCCAAGGTTCTGGAATTGTGCGCTCCGCAAATAGTTCGGAACGGCGCCGCTGCTGCCTGTCACCTTGGGTGGCATTCCGAGGGTTTTGTGTGGGATGGGGCCCCATTCCAAGGCTTCTGGTGATTCCCAGCATCGGGAAAGGGAAAGGGAAAGGGAAAGGGAAAGGGAAAGGGAAAGGGAAAGGGAAAGGGAAAGGGAAAAAGAAAGGAAACATTTGTGGTGGGACAAAGGAATGCCCAACAGTCCTTGGAATTAGTCCTTGGAATGGGAGCCCCAGCCAGGGATTCATCTGGAAGTGCTCCTCCAGGAGACTCTGCCGTGGCTTCCACCTGGGTTTTCCCTGGACACAGTTCCCGCACATGGATTCCCTTTTCCAGGGAACGGTTCCAGCTCAGCCCTTTGCATCCCCACATGGGCGGGGTCCATCCCTGACCCCCAGCATTCCCAGCCAATGGATTCTGGAGCATTCTGGAGCGCTCCGGTCATTTACTTCCAGGGCTTTTCCAACATCATTCCATGTCCTCTCCACCCACATTGGCTGCCCTTGGCCAGGCAAGAGCTGAGCCCGGTGGAAAACCCCTGGGATATCTGGAACACTGCAGCCTAAATAAACAGCAGACCTGCTTCCAAGGGCATGGAAAGGCTTGGGAATCTCATGGATTCCTGGGAAGCCTCGCCAGCCAAGGACACGGCACTGTGGACACACGCCACACCTCGGGTTCTATTTCCTGCTCCCCCCTGGAATTCCAGAGCCAGCCAGGATCCACACAGAGCTTCCAAAGCATTCCCTCCATCCTCCACCCGCATGGATCCCGCCCAGCATTCCCACGGAGCCAAACCCCCGCAGGGATGCTCACAAGATGGGCTCAGCCGCCGTGGAAGCGATTCCCGTCTCCCAGCCGGAATTCCGACACCGTCACACGCAAACCCTTCCAGGTGACGTTGGGCAAAAAGCTGGGAGTTCATCCCAGGTCCCCAAATCCCAAATCTTCCAGGACTCCCAGGATTTAATTTGTTCATCAGCTGCCAGGGTCAGCAGGGCACGGAGCCACCGCCATCTGCTCCGGCTGCGGCTGCTCCGGAGCCTCGGATCCGCCAAATTTTGGGAATTGTGTGTCCCTCCGTGGCCCTTCTGCCGGGCATGGCACACGTGGCTGCTCCCCGGGGATGAGCTGCCCCCGCCCTGCGGCTCCCTCGGGATGCGTCCAGGGCTGAGATTCCGGGATCGGGAATGTTCGGGGCCCGCGGGTGGCCACGGATCTGGCACAGGTGGAACCAAGGGATCCGCCTGAATCCATGGGATTTCTGCAGGGATGGGGTCAAAAATGGGGATGGGGCAAGGCCACGGCAGCAGGGATGAGCTGGGATGTGGTGCTGGAATTGTCACCGCTCCGCTGATGGGAATGGCATGGATCCACTTCAAAAGAAGTTTGGGAAGGTTTTCACGGAATCTTGGAATGGTTTGGGTGGAAGAGACCTTAAGGATCATCCCATCCCATGGCAGGGACACTTCCCACTGTCCCAGGCTGCTCCCAGCCCTGCCCAGCCTGGCCTGGGACATCCCAGGGCTCCAGGGGCAGCCCCAGCTGCTCTGGGAATTCCATCCCAGCCTCTTCCCACCCTCCCAGCCAGGAATCCCTTCCCAATATCCCTCCATCCCCTGTCCCAATCCCTCTCCAACCTTCTCCAGCTTAGGAGGAAGCTGGAATTTTCCCGTTTGCTCTCTGCCATTTCATAAACAACCAGATTCCACCAGAAGCTGCTGCCTGCAGGAGCCTCTCCTTTATTCTCCCTGTTTTCCCTCCCAGATTGTTCCCTGAGTGCCCTTATCCAATATTTATCCCCTCTGCCAGGAACAAAGCGTTGGAGATGGATAACACGCCTCATCCACTGCTCCTCCCCGAATTCCAAACGCTGTTATTCAGGGAAAACATCGCTCCCTGCATCTTTCATGCGCTCTTTGCTCTTGATCAGAGCCTAATTAATCTCCTTTTCCTGGGAAAACCACGGAGCTGGAGTGCCTCTCCTGGAAAAAGGCTTCTGGAATGAGGATTGTCACTTGTCACAGGGATATGTCTGGGTAGCCAAAGGGAAAATTGAGCGGATCGTTGTCCCACTTTTCTCCTTCCACACACCAGGAATTAAACGCTCTCCCTCCTTTTTTAATCTCCCAGTGCCTAAAAGGGAATTCCAAAACAGACGGAGAGTGAATTCCGACACAGACGGTGATGGGAAAAGGGGGAATGGTTTGAAATGGAAAAAGGAGAGATTTAGAAGGGATATTTGGGAAGGAATTCCTGGCTGGGGGCGTGGGGAGGGGCTGGGCTGGAATTCCCAGAGAACCTGTGGCTGCCTCTGGATTCCTGGAAGTGCCCAAGGCCAGGCTAACAGGGCTTGGAGCAGCCTGGGACAGTGGGAGGTGTCCCTGCCCTTCCAACCCCGACCATGCTGCGATTCCATGGCTTTGGGAAGGCATTTCCATGCCTTTCCCTCCTCGGATCCACCCCATGGGCTGGACCCAGGCCCTGCCCATGTTTGGGTGTCGTTCCTGCTCCTTTGGGCTGCGGATGAAAAACATCTCTGGGTTTTACGACAGCTCCTTGGGCCAATTCCCGGCCGGCCATTCCCGCCTGGCAGCGTCTCCCGAAAAACATTTGGCATCTCCTGTTCCTCTTTGTTTCAAGCCCCAATCCAGCTCTGCCTGGAGTCCTGCCAGGATTTTTTTTTTTTCACTATTTTTTTTTTGTCTGGACTCAGGTGTTTTCCACCCCGACAACACCCCCAAGTCACCTGCCCAAACACGCTCCCATCCCGGGGACCAAAGTCCGGGAATTGCACCCTGCCCTTGAGCGAGGCTCAGCCAAAGCCCTCTTAGGCCCCGCCTAATTAACCCCGGCCTTATTAGCAGATAATCGCTGGACATTTAAGCAAATTATCCACAATAAAAGCGGGACAATAATTCCAGTGTTTAGTTTCGCTCGGCTCCTTGCTGGGATCGGGCTCTGTTTGCCCGGAGTTACACATTATCCAGGACCTTTCGGCACCAACGGCTGCTCCGTGGCTTTGGATTGTTTAAAACCGGCCCGAGTCAGTAAAAGTTTGGATAAATATTGGATTTGGCCGAGTTTGCTGTTTGGATCAGGAACCCGATTGCTGCTGTTGATTGACAGATGTGCCCAAATGTTTGGAAAGCCTGGCCTCGATTGGATTCGGGAAGGTGTTTGGGCAAACAGCCCTAATCCAAGGCAAACAGAATCCTTGGATTCAGTTCCAGGCTGTGTTGGCAGAGCAAACGGAGGCTCTGCAAACAGCTTAGAAGAATCCGGCCACCTTCGCGTAACCTTTGGAGGAGGGATTGATCCGGGGGGAGGCGGCCCGGAGTTTGCTCAGGGAGCAGATTGAGTGGGATCAGCGGGATATCGAGCCCGGCGCAGTGCAAATGTCAGCGCTGAGCCGCGCCGGCGGCTCCGGCGATCCTCAGGATTCATCTCCGATGGAGCGCCGGAGCCGGCACCGCAAGAAACCGGGATAACGGGTCGGGATGATGGACTGGCTCCGGCGGCTCCTCCCGGGAAGGGCTCGGCCTCCACGGGGATGAGAGGGAGATGGAGGCTTGGGAATGCGGAGCCACGGGTGGGATGGCATTGGGATGAAGTAACGGGATGGAATGGGGATGGATGGAATATGGATGGGATGGAATGGGGGATAAAATAATGGGATGGAACAGGGATGGGATGGATGGGATGGAACAGGGATAAAATAATGGGATGGAACAGGGATGGGATGGAACAGGGATAAAATAATGGGATGCAACATGGATGGGATGGAATATGGGTGGGATGGAACGAGGATGAAATAATGGGATGGAACAGGAATGGGATGGAACAGGGATAAAACAATGGGATGGAACAGGGATAAAATAATGGGATGGAACAGGGATGGGATGGAATATGGGTGGGATGGAATGGGGATGAAATAATGGGATGGAACATGGATGGGATGGAATATGGGTGAGATGGAACAGGGATAAAATAATGGGATGGAACATGGATGGGATGGAATATGGGATAAAACAATGGGATGGAACAGGGATAAAATAATGGGATGGAACAGGGATGGGATGGATGGGATGGAACAGGGATAAAATAATGGGATGGAACAGGGATGGGATGGAATATGGGTGGGATGGAATGGGGATGAAATAATGGGATGGAACATGGATGGGATGGAACAGGGATAAAACAATGGGATGGAACAGGGATAAAGCAATGGGATTGAATATGGATGGGATGGATGAGATGGAACGGGGATAAAATAATGGGATGGAACATGGATGCACTGATGGGATGGCACAAGGATGGATTGATGGGGTAGAACATGGATTCACTGACGGAATGGCACACGGATTCATTGATGGAGTGGCACATGGATTCGCTACAGGACAGCCTTGGGAAAGGCGTTGGAAGGTGGATTTTTCCTGTGGGAATCACAGCTGGCAGTGCTGCTCCAACACCCTCCTGCTTCCAGCTGCCCGTGGCATTCCCCAACTGGGAATCGCAGCCGGTTCCAGTTACTCACGGATGCCCTGCAGGCTCCTCCCTCTCTCCAGGCCGCTTCCCAAAATTCTCAGGGATCCCAAATTCTTGCACGATCCTTGTGTTCCCTTCCAGCCGAGGACGTTCCAGATCCTGTGGAAATGCTTCAAACACCCACCTCAACCACGGCACTTCCTGCTCCAGGGAGATACACGGAAGAGTCGGGATCCACGGGATCCACGGAATGTTCAGGATCCTCGCGGGATGTGCACGTGCAATTCCCGTGGCGTGGCTCTCCGTGCACAAGTGGCCATCCATGCATCCCGACGCCATCTGGGGCGCCAATTACCGGGAGCACACGCGGAATCGAGGTAATTACTCCCGCAAATTGGCCGTGTGATTGCATGGGCATCCCTGGGACATTCCAGGCTTTTTCCGAGCCAGGCTTCCAGAAACTCCAATAGATTCCAAGTTATGTTGGGAATTATCTGCCCATCTGGCTGGGCCTGCGGAGAACGGCTGTTTATGGGCAGAGAGATTAAACAGCCGCTCTTGATCGATGGTTTAATCATTGGAAGGGAGGGAAAGGCGCCGGATTTTCCCAAGGATTGACCCAGGATCCGGAGACTAATGACAGCTTTAATTAAACAGGGAATATCCAGCTTTTTCTCCTGAAGTATCCGCTAAAAATGGCCCTGGGTACACGAGGAGAACGTGTCTGATGGATCACTGCTGTGCTGAGAGCAGCCGCGGGTTTAAATAAGCCTGGGTTCATTATTAAGCCCGACTTGCCTCCATTTCCAATGGCACAAAAGCTGGGAAGGGCTGGAGGAGTTTGTGGCCTCGCCTTTCCAGGGCGTTTCCATGCCTGGAGCTTCATCCCCTCCCTGCTCCTCACTCCCGTGGGTCCCATCCAGCTCCATGGAAGCACCAGGGGAATTCCAGCGATCCCAGAGGAATCCTTGGTGTCAGAAAATCCGTGGAATCTGCCCACTCAGGTGAGACCCCACTGCAGAGCTGCTCCAGGGCTGGATCCCAGCACCAGCAGGACCTGGAGGTGCTGGAGCAATTCCAGAGGCCACGGAGCTGCTCCAGGGCTGGATCCAGCACCAGCAGGACCTGGAGCTGCTGGAACAATTCCAGAGGAGGCCACGGAGCTGCTCCAGGGTTGGATCCCAGCACCAGCAGGACCTGGAGCTGTTGGAACAATTCCAGAGGAGGCCACGGAGCTGCTCCAGGGCTGGATCCCAGCATCAGCAGGACCTGGAGCTGCTGGAACAATTCCAGAGGAGGCCATGGAGCTGCTCCAGGGCTGGATCCCAGCACCAGCAGGACCTGGAGGTGCTGGAGCAATTCCAGAGGCCACGGAGCTGCTCCAGGGCTGGAGTCCCTCTGGAGCCAGGCTGGGAGAGCTGGGAATATCCACCAGGAGCAGCCAGGATGTGCCAGGAGGAGCCTTTGGACTCAAAACTCTTCCTTTTTGTTCCTTTTTTGTTTGATTCCATGTGAAAAATTCCAGCATTTATTGCACTTCTTGTGCTCCTTCACAGGAGTCTGTTTTTTTTTTTTTTTAGGGATTATACAAAAATCCATATTTATGAGACGAGCA
This sequence comes from Lonchura striata, assembly GCF_046129695.1. Lineage (NCBI taxonomy): Eukaryota > Metazoa > Chordata > Aves > Passeriformes > Estrildidae > Lonchura > Lonchura striata. Next base: position 23,695,867 of record NC_134613.1, on the reverse strand, counting down.
GGGATCAAGAACAGTGGAGATTTAAAAGATCCAATTATCTTCCCAAAGTTTGCCTTTATGTTCATCCTAATGAATCCAGTGTTTTCCAGGCAGATAATTGCCTTTCCCAGCGTTTAGTGCCTCGTTAGAATTCCAGCATTCCCTGATTTTCAATTTAAAAGGAGCCTGTGCCTCCTGCTTGAAGTCCTGGCTCTCCAAGGAATTCCTGAGGAGGTTTTTTTCCCCCCTGTATAATAAAAATAAAACTTCCTAAAGATTCCTGGCATCCTCACTGAATGGAACATCCTTTTGGGATGGGAAAATCTGGAATGTGGGATTCAGATGGAAAAGGGAGAAAGCAGAGGAAGGTTTGACAGGAGCTGATGGGAGACATCAGGGAACAAATTCCGGGCCGGCTAAATAAAGTTGGGAATTCAGCCAGGAGCTGGGCAATTCCAAGGATAAATCCCACAGTTCCCGCAGCAGCAGCCCAAACCCCAAGAATCATTTTGGAATCGTTATCCCTGGGATTCCCATCAGGATAAAGATCCCAAAGCCTCCCACACTCACCGAGGGGGTTTCCAAGTCCTTCCACACCGCTGATCCCACTGGAGCCGGTGGGATTCTCGGGATGTGCCCCAAACCAAGAGAAAAGGGACAAAAAGCAGCAGGGATTTGTACTTGGGAAGGCTGAGCTGCCCCATTCCCAAGGAAAACCAGGATTTCCCGAGGAAGCAGCTATTTTTCCCCGTGTTTTTAAATCCAGCCTCTTCCATGGACATCCAACCCCGCTGACATTCCAACCTCTCCACCCGACCTATGGATCAGCGTTCCTGGCAAAACAGCGACTCCAAAAAAACCCCAAAGCAAAACCCTTAAATTGCACTTTAATTGGATTTTCCAGAGGGTTATTAGGAAATGTTTCCAATCAAGGGGTAAATTGGGATTGTAATAAAATATTCCATAAATATTTACATTGGCCCTGGCTCCACTTGAAAAGCAGGGATATTTTTCCCTCTTGGACACGCTGCCAAAGGAGCCGGTTGGAAAACCGAGGTCTCGGAGTCACTTTGTCCCCATCCAGGAAGGATCAGAGGGGGTTTTGCCCCAAAATTCCACCCGAAAAATCTCCAGGTGCATCCCAGGTAGATCTCGGGATCCAAGTGGGATGAGCAGAGGGAGCAGAGGGAGGGAAAACATCTCCAAAGCTACGGCACATCCCGAGGAATTTACGAGCTGTGTGGGGCGGGCAGGGCTCCAGCTCCATCCGACCTGGATCCGTATCCAAAGGAACCGCCTGGTTCCACGGGATGAGGCTTTATCCAGGTGTGGATCAAGGAATTTCCCAGGAATAATTCAATCCAGGCTTGGTTTGTTGCTCCCCCCGTGACCCCGGCCAGGGCCCCGCTGCCATATTGAAGCTGTTACCTGCTGATATTCCAGGATTCAAGAGGGATTAGGGAAAATTTTCCTGCTTTTCCAGAGAAACTGCTCTGTCTGCTGGAGCACAGAGGAAGGGGGGGAAGCCCAGCACGGAAAAAACGCGGCTGAATCAACGGGAAGGGTTAGGAAAACACTCCTAGGGCAGGGATGAGCGATCCGTGAAATATCCCACGGATTAATCGGATCCCAGGGAAGCTGGAAAGGGATGGGGATGCTCAGGGGTCGTGGCCAGGCAGGAGAATCCTCACCCAGGATATCCACTGGAGGGAAACCTTGGAAAAACCGGGACAGGCTTCCCAGAAAAGCTGTGGATGAATCCTTGGAAGTGTCCAAGGTCAGGTTGGATGGGAATTGGAACAACCTGGGACAGGGAAAAATATCCCTGCCCACGGCAGGGCTGGAATTGGATGGGATCGAAGGTTTAGGAGTAAAAATCAGGAGCGCAGGATTTGGGAACAAAAATCAGGACCCCAGATTTAGGAAGGAAAACGAGAAGTTCAAGGATTAGGAAGAAAAACTGGGAGCCCGGGGTTTAGGATAAAAGACGAGGATCCCAGATTTAGGAACAAAATATAGGGAGCCAAAGGTTTGGGAATGAAAGTTAGGAGCAAAAATTGGGAGCCCAGATTTGGTAGGAAAAATTCCGGACCCAAGGTTTAGGAAGAAAACTTGGGAGCAAAAATCAGGAGCCCAAAGTTTTGGAGTGAAAATTGGGATTCCGGAGTGCAAAAGGCTGGAAAACCCAGCGGAAGCGGGTTGGAAAACAAGGGGCAGGCAGGAATCCCGGGTGGGAAATGTGGAATTCCAGCGAGCCCTGGGAGCTGCCAGTGGCACCGGGAGTTTCCCGGCTCCGGCCTCATCCCGCTGCTCCGTTCCCTTGGAGCGGCCACTCGGCAGCTCCCATCAGCTGAGGATATTCCCATTTTCTCCGTCCTTTCCATAATTCCGAAGGACGGAGCCAATTGCCTCTGCCAGGCTGACGGATGGGAGCCGACAGCGGCGCTTCCCGTTGGGATTATTTCTGGGAATTCGCACCGGGACGGCTCCGACAGGCGCTGCCAGCTCCCGAGCCCTTGGAACAATCGGGAGAGTTCAGGGAATGCGGGAAGAGCCGGGATGGTGACGTTCCTTGGCACCAAGGAGAAATCCTACTGGGAATGAAGGCTTGGGATTGGGATTTAAAGAAATCCTACTGGGAATGAAGGCTCGGGATTGGGATTTCAAAGAAATCCTACTGGGAATGAAGGTTTGGGATGGGATTTTAAAGAAATCCTACTGGGAATGAAGGCTCGGGATTGGGATTTTAGGGAAAATGTGGAATTCCGGCCAAGGGTGGCTCGGCTGGAATGTGGAAGTCATTCCCAGTGGCTCTGGGACACTCGGAGGCATTTTAAGGACGCTGGGGACAAATCCATGGATGGGAATGTCATGGAATGCCGTGGGTGGGAAGGGATTAAATCCCACTATCCCAGGGTGCTCCAGTGCCCACCCAACCTGGCCTGGAACATTCCCAGGATCCAGAGGCAGCTCCAGCTTCTCTGGGAATTCCACCCCGGCCCCTCCCGGGGGAAAATTCCTTCCCAGGATCCCACCCAAATCCTGTTTTCCATTCCCTGTGTCCTGACCCTTCGTCCCTTCCCAGGGAACCTTTTCCTGCTTGTTTTTTCCAGGGCGAGGGGAAGAGCATTCCCAGCTGGAATGAGCCGGGAATCGCTGCTGATCCAAGGTTTTCCATGGGTTTTCCATGGTTTGCTGGAAAACAGGGATGGGAACGCCGGTGCCGCACTGACACCTCATGGAGAAATCGCTCCTTGCAATTCCAGCTCTCCTGGGACGGATTTTTGGGATAAACGCTCGGATTTTCCTGCCCAATTTGTCCTGATAAAGGTGGTTGGGATAAAGGGATATTTCCCTGGAATTAAAGGGAATGAGACCGGGATCTGCCCGGGAAAACCGGGAGATCTTGGAGCTGCAAGTCCAACATTTCCCCTTCAACCTCTGCCCTTTGCCGAGGCTTTGGAGGAAAATAAAATAAAAATCAAAATAGAAATAAAACCAGAATTAAAATTAAAAGAATTAAAATAAGAAGAAAAATTTCGAAAATAAAATAAAATAAACAATTAAAATTAATTTAAAATAAAAATTTAAAAAATGAAAATAGAAATAAAATCAAAATTAAAAGAACTAAAACAAGAAGAAAAAATCATAAAAATAAACATTTAAAATTAATTAAAAATAAGAATAAAAATAGAAATAGAATTTATATTAAAATTAATTAAAATAATAAGAAAAATTTTAAAAGAAAAAGAAAATTTAAAATTAAAATTAATAAAAAATAAGAATAAAAACAAAAATAAAAGTAAGGGAGGCTCGGGAAGCGGCGCCATTCCCGTGGTTTTCCTGCCCCATCTAGCGGCGCTCCGGGACAGAGCTGCTTCCCACGGATCCAGCCAGGAGCTCTTGGAATTCCTGAGGGGCTGGAAAAGCTTTCCCTGTCCCACCACGAGCTCTGGAATCCCAGCAGGGCGAGGAGCGGGAGAAATTCCAGAGGAGATCCCAGAGCTCCTCTGCTCTGCCCTGGAGCCAGCCTGGGAGAGCTGGGAATGTTCCCTGGAGAAGGGAAGGATCCAGGGAGGGCTCAGAGCCCTGGGAATGTTCCCTGGAGAAGGGAAGGATCCAGGGAATCCTCAGAGCCCTGGGAATGTTCCCTGGAGAAGGGAAGGATCCAGGGAATCCTCAGAGCCCTGGGAATGTTCCCTGGAGAAGGGAAGGATCCAGGGAATCCTCAGAGCCCTGGGAATGTTCCCTGGAGAAGGGAAGGATCCAGGGAATCCTCAGAGCCCTGGGAATGTTCCCTGGAGAAGGGAAGGATCCAGGGAATCCTCAGAGCCCTGGGAATGTTCCCTGGAGAAGGGAAGGATCCAGGCAGAGCTCAGAGCCCTGGGAATGTTCCCTGGAGAAGGGAAGGATCCAGGGAATCCTCAGAGCCCTGGGAATGTTCCCTGGAGAAGGGAAGGATCCAGGGAATCCTCAGAGCCCTGGGAATGTTCCCTGGAGAAGGGAAGGATCCAGGGAATCCTCAGAGCCATTCCAGGGCCTGGAGGGGCTCCAGGAGAGCTGGAGAGGGATTTGGGATAAGGGATGGAGGGACAGGAGCCAGGGAATGGCTCCCACTGCCAGAAGACAGGGATGGGTGGGATACTGGGAAGGAATTCCTGGCTGGGATGGAATTCCCAGAGAAGCTGTGGCTGCCCCTGGATGCCTGGAATATCCAAGGCCAGGCTTGGAGCAGCCTGGGATAGTGGGAAGTGTCCCTGCCCTTGGGATGAGCTTTAAAATCCCTTCCAAACCCAATCCAAGCCATTCTGGGATTTGAGGATTCCAAACCTCGGGAAGAAAAGCTTTTCCAGGGGCTGGAAACCCTTGGATCGAGGCAATCCCTCAAAATGGCGCCAGATTCCCTTTGCAGAACCGAGAGGAAAAATGCCCCAACCCCACCTCAGGATCCAAGCAGATCCCAGGATTTACCATCCCAAAAAACCCCCTCAGATCCCGGGTTTCTGCAAAGCCAGGGAAGCCGCTCCCCTTGGAATTCCCTGAAAACCAGGAAGAGGGTTTGGAATAAAAGTATTTATTGTTCATCTTGCAGGGACACACAGAAAGCCAATTCCCACCCTATCCGTGAGGAAATCCCCTTTTCCCCCCATTCCCACATGGAAAACATTCCAGAATTCCCTCACACCCCAAAGCAGCTGGGATGTGAATTCCCACTGCTCCCGGGATTTTGGGTGACTCTGGAATGTTCTGGCAGCTCAGTGACACACTTAAATATTCCAAATTCGTTCTTGCCAGAAGAAATCCACATTCCCAAGGTTTTCCTGGTTCCAGTAAAATCGGGAATGGCCAAAAACACCCTTAAAGTGCTGGACTGCAGCTCGGAATAGCAGCGGTTGGGTCTCCCAAAAGAGAGGGAATGACCGGAAAAGTTGGATTTGGGATGAAAAAACTGGGAAAACACTGGAAAAGCCTCCCAGGGAAAAGCCTGCTGGCACTGTCGGTAATGATCCGGCTCCGTTTGGAACTCCAGAGGGACCTTTTGGATTTCCCTGAACCTATGGAAAAGGACAGATCCATCCAGAAGTTCTTTGGGATCACCAATGGAACCATTTCCCAGCTTCCCTAAAAACCTCCGGGAATGAGCACAAAGCGGTTCCTGAGGAGCAGTGGCAGCAGAGCATTCCTCAGGCTGGGAAAATCCGGGATTCCAGCAGGAAAAATTCAGGGTTTCCTGCGCCTGCAATGGGAAAGAGACACAAAGAACTCTCAGGATTCATCCAGAGGAATTTTGGGAGCAGCCAACCCCCCATTCCCAGGTTTTGGCACTCCCAGTTCCCACACACAGCTCCTAAATAATCCAAGATTTAATCCAAGGAAACTCCATGAAATCCAGTGTTTTCCTTGGATTTTTAGGCAGGAGTAGCAAACCAAGTTTTGATTCCGGCTCCTCAATTCCCTCTTCCCACAGGGAGTTGGAATTTCCCAATGGATAACGTCAGCAAGGGGTTGAAGGTTCAGGAGAGGGAATCCAGGCCATTCCCAACCCTGTTCCAGTCAGGAATGAAAACCCAGAGTGGGAAGGGCAGTGAAGTTGGGAAAAGCACTCCTGAATTTTGGAAGTTGTCAGGAAAGAATTCCAGGAGCACTTCCTTGAGCTGGGCACGGAGCTGGAATTCCCAGGGATGCCTTATGAATAATTTGGGAAAGAGGGAATTCTCCAGAGCTTCCTTAGTGGTTCCATAATTATGCAGTTGGAATTTTAGCAGGAATTCGACCGCAATTCCTTCTTCCCAAAGGGAACTGGAATCCCAGGAAACTGGAACTTCCCAATCCCGAGAAACTGGAACTTCCCAATGGATAACGAGAGCAAAAGGTTAAAGGGGCAGGAGAGGGAATCCAGGGCGTTCCCGCTGCCATTCCTGATATTCCGCTTCGGAATGCAAACCTGATGTGGGAAGGGCAGCAAAGTCAAGGGGGGAAAGCATTCCCGAAGTTTGGAAGTTGTCGGGAAAGAATTCCAGGAGCACTCACTTGGGCTGGGCGTGGTGCTGGAATCCCGGTCCCAGCGCCGATCCCGCCCTCATCTCCACGGCCACGGAACACTGGGAATGCAACCCAAGTCAGGATCCGCCGCTTCCCACCCTTCCCAGCTCCCAGCATTCCCAAATCCTCAGCCAGAGGGGTTTGGATCCCCCGGCCCGGAATGTCCAAGGCCAGGCGGGACGGAGCAGCCCGGGAATGGCTGGATTGGGATGAGCTGGAGCTCCCTCCCAGCCCAAGCCAGGCCAGAATTCCAGGATCCAGGATGACATTCCCGGCTCACCCTGGTTTCCACGTCCGTCCATTCCGAGTCCGCGGCGTCCCCGGCGGGGTCGGGATCGGGAGGCGACGAGCGGCGCTTCCGCCTGGAACGGGAATTGGTGGAATTACGGCACAAACCTCACGGAATTTGCCGCATTCCAACACTGGAAAACCTCTTTAGTGTTCCTTAATAAATCTTGGATCCAGCAGCTCCAGCAGCCATAAATTTCTCCAAGTTTATGGGATCTCAAGCTGGATTTTCCCATTGGATCACCTGGCCTGGAAAAGGTTCCATGCACACACCGGGAATTCCACAATTCCAGGAGCTCAAATTAAAGGCTCCATCATTGGAACTTTGGGAATTCCAGGACTCCAGAAGCTCAAATGAAAGGTACCACGACTGAAATTCTGGGAATTCCAGGATTCCAAAAGCTCAAGTTCAAAGGTTCCACAAGTGGAATTTTGGGAATTCCAGGACTCCAGAAGCTCAAATGAAAGGTACCACGACTGGAATTCTGGGAATTCCAGGATTCCAGAGGCCGGACTCACCCGGTGGGAGATTCCTGCTTGAGGGTCTCAATGTCCGTGAACTGCACGGCCTGGCCCCCACCTCTGGTCTTGAACACGTCCCCCTGGAATGGGAAAAGGACAAGGAAAAGCGGGATTGGGAGAGGAACAGCGCCGGGATTCATCCCAGAATTCCAGCCCAAAGAGATACAGACACAAATAAGCTCCTCCCATTTCACTGCCAATGGATTGTTGCCTTTTTCCACAGGAAAATGCACAAATCGTGGGATCCACGGATCACGGGATCCCAAAAATCATGGAACCCCATAAACTGTGGGTTTCACAAACCATGGAACCCCACAACCCATGGAATTCCACAAATCGTGCGATTCACGAATCACGGAACTGTGAAAACTCCAAACTAAATTTCAGAGATTCCAAAGCAACATTCCCAAGATTCCCAAGGTCACTTCGAGGAGCTCGGTCTGGATCTCAACCTTGCGCCCAGCCTGGAGCACTGAGTGCCACATCCGGGAATTCCTTGGGCATTCCTTGGGAATTTCCCAGGGATGGGCACTCCAAACCTCCCTGGGCAACTCCACTGCCTGACCACCATTTTCCATGAAAAAATTCCCACTGAATTTCTGATGGAAAACACTGAGCTAGCTGAGCCTGGAACAGCCCCAAGCACACATCAACCAAGATCCAAACCAAGAGTTTCTATGGAAAACCTCTGGACCTAACCGTGAAAGATCCAAACCAAACTTCGGCAATTCCAACACAATATTCCCAACATTCCCAAGGTCACTTTGATGAATTCACTCTGGATCTCAACCTCGCCCCCAGCCTGGAGTGCCGAGTGCCACATCCAGGAATTCCTTGGGTAATTTAAACAAAATTCCAGTGATTCCAACACAACATTCCCAAGGTCATTTTGATCCAGCTGATTCTGGATCTCAACATTGTCTCCAGCCTGGAGTGCCGAGTGCCACATCCAGGAATTCCTTGGGTAATTTAAACAAAATTCCAGCCATTCCAACACAACATTCCCAAGGTCATTTTGATCCAGCTGATTCTGGATCTCAACATTGTCTCCAGCCTGGAGTGCCGAGCGCCACATCCAGAAATTCTTTGGGTAATTTAAACAAAATTGAATTTAAACAAAATTCCAGCCATTCCAACCCAACATTCCCAAGGTCACTTTGATGAGTTCACTCTGGATCTCAACCTCGCCCCCAGCCTGGAGTGCCACATCCAGGAATTCCTTGGGTAATTTAAACAAAATTGAATTTAAACCGAATTCCGTCCATTCCAACCCAACATTCCCAACATTCCCGGGATTGCCGAGGTCACCTTGATGAGCTTGGTCTGGATCTCCCCGTCGGAGGCGAGCTCCTGGTGGGTCAGCAGGTAGCGGTCGCAGCGGGCCAGGGCGCGCTCGCTGGGCGCCTCCACGGTGATGGCCCTGGGCACGCGCGGCTGCAGCAGCGTCTCCGTGGGCACGTGGCTCGGCGGCCGGTGATCCACCCAGCGCTCGCCGGCGCTGCGGGAACGCCGCGGCCGCAGCGGCGCCACCGGAGCGGCCTGGAACGGGAATGAGAGCAGGGAATGGGAAATGGGAAATGGGAATGGGGAATGGGAATGGGAACATGGAATGGGAATGGGAAATGGGAATGAGAACATGGAATGGGAATGGGCACTGGGAATGGCAGGGACAGGGGCCGGTGATCCACCCAGCGCTCGCCGGCGCTGCGGGAACGCCGCGGCCGCAGTGGAGCCACTGGAGCGGCCTGGAACGGGAATGGGAATGAGAACATGGAATGGGAAATGGGAATGGGCACTGGGAATGGCAAGGACGGCAGCCGGTGATCCACCCAGCGCTCGCCGGCGCTGCGGGAACGCCGCGGCCGCAGCGGCGCCACCGGAGCGGCCTGGAACGGGAATGGGAACATGGAATGGGAATGGGAAATGGGAATGGGCACTGGGAATGGCAGGGATGGCGGCCGGTGATCCACCCAGCGCTCGCCGGCGCTGCAGGAACGCCGCGGCCGCAGCGGCGCCGCCGGAGCGGCCTGGAACGGGAATGGGAACATGGAATGGGAATGGGAAATGGGAATGGGGAATGGGAACATGGAATGGGAATGGGAATGGGAAATGGGAATGAGAACATGGAATGGGCACAGGGAATGGCAGGGACAGGGGCCGGTGATCCACCCAGCGCTCGCCGGCGCTGCGGGAACGCCGCGGCCGCAGCGGCGCCACCGGAGCGGCCTGGAATGGGAATGGGAACATGGAATGGGAATGGGAAATGGACACAGGGAATGAGAACAGGGAATGGGCACTGGGGATGAGAACATGGAATGGGCACTGGGAATGAGCACAGGAAAGGCAATGGTTCGGTTCTTAGGTTGGATCCTGAGAGCACCACAAAGAGCTTGGCATCGAATTATCCATGGAACATTCCGGGCCAACTCCTATTTTTTGGGCATCAAATTATTCATGGAATACTCCGGGCCAACTCCAGTTTCATGGAAATTTTACCCCAGTGTTGTCCCATCTGCCACATTCCATTAAGTTTCCTCAAGTTTGGGAAAGCTCCTCCCAAATTTCCAAATCAACAGCACCAGCCCAAGGGATTGTCCTGCTTGGTTTTCCTAAAGTGCTCTTGGATTGAATCCTGAAGGCACCACCATGAGCTTGGCATCGGAATATCCACGGAATATTCCACGTCAAGTCATATTTCTTGGGAATTTTGGTCCAATCTGTTGCATTCCACACTGAGGAAGGAGGGAACAAAGGAAGGGATTGTCCCCATCCCCATCTGCTTTCCAAAAGTGCTCTGGGACTGAATCCTGAAGACAACATCAGGAGCCAAATAATTCCAGAGCTCCCAGTTTAATGGGAATTAGGGAAGAGAGTTAAAGCTGAGGCACACAAGAGGTTTATCCAAGGGATGCTTCCAGGCAGGACAAGCTCCCAGAAGCACCTTGGAAGCTGGGAAATTGCAGGAGGGATTGGAGGAGATATGAGGGAAAGGAAAAGGGAAACGCCAGGAAAAGGGAAACGCCAGGAAAAGGGAAACGCCGGGAAAAGGGAAACACACCGGGTTAAAGGGAAATTCCAGGAAAAGGGAAACACCAGGAAAAGGGAAACACGCCGGGTTAAAGGGAAATTCCAGGAAAAGGGAAACGCCAGGAAAAGGGAAACACGCCGGGTTAAAGGGAAATTCCAGGAAAAGGGAAACACCAGGAAAAGGGAAACACCGGGAGAAACATGAGGACACCCATGGCTAGAGCAGAGTGTGGCCACCTCCGAGCTCCCTAAAAGTGGAAATTCTCAACTTGCAAGGAAGCTCCAAAGACCAAGAGGGCGTTGAGAGCAGCCAGGCTGAGTGTGGGACCAGCAGGACACATTAGGAACAGCTCTACTCTACGATGGGCTCGAGGACAGAGAACCTTTAAGCCAGGCTCAGCCCCACTGGGCCAGGACTAACCCTGCAGCACGGATCCTCTTCCTGCTCTAGCTCCTCTCTATCCCTGGGCACCTCCAGCACTCGGCTCCAGCACATCCCTCTCCTCCTGGCAGGGCTGGGCCAGGCCGAGCCCGGCTCCGCTCCCGCTTTATTCCTGGCTTTGGGAATGCTGGCTGGCTCGCAGGAAGGGCCCCTCTGCTCCCACTCCAGCACGCAGGAGGCCACAGAGATGCTGCTGCAGGAGTTGGAGCGCCTGGGCGCCTGCGGGGCCGCCCGGCTGTCCCCAAGCCCAGCGGGGTCACCACAGCTCTGGGGAGAAGGGAGAGAGCAGTGAGACACGGGAGACTCCAAGCAAACAGGGACAGACCAGTCCAGGCATTCCCCGTTCCTCTGGATATCAGGGGGTGGGAGAATGGATGAGGAACAAACAGAGGAACAAGGGATTCGAGCTGCTCCAACTCAGGGCTCAAACTTCAGCAGGGATGTCACAGCACTGGGAAGAAGGGAGAGAGCAGGGAGACACAGGAGGGATCAGACAGGGACAAATCCAGGGATTTCCAGTTCCTCTGGATATCAGGGGGTGGGAGAATGGATGAGGAACAAACAGAGGAACAAGGGATTCGAGCTGCTCCAACTCAGGGCTCAAACTTCAGCAGGGATGTCACAGAAGGGAGAGAGCAGGGAGACACAGGAGGGGTCAGACAGGGACAAATCCAGGGATTTCCAGTTCCTGTGGATATCGGGGGGTGGGAGAATGGATGGAGAACAAACAGGACACAGAGAATTCAAGCTGCTCCAGCTCTGCCCCTGAGCTCAGCGGGGTCACCACAGCTCTGGAGAGAAGGGAAACATCAGTGAGGTGTCGAGCAATCAAACAGGGATGCCATGCAGGGAGAGACAGATCCAGGGATTTTCTGTTCCTGTGGATATCAGGAGGTGGGAGAATGGATAAACAACGGACAAGGAATTCAAGGTGCTCCAACTCGGGGCTCAAACTCCAGCAGGGACATCCCAGCTCTGGGAAGAAGGGAAGCATCAGTGAGACACAGGGACAGACAGATCCAGGGATTTCCTGCTCCTGTGGATCTCAGGAGGTGGGAAAGGGGATGGAGAACAAACAGGATTAAAGGAAGTCAAGCTGCTCCAACTCTGGGCTGAAACCTCAGATCTCTGGAAAAGGGAGAGAGCAGTGAAATACAGGAGACTCCAAGCAAACAGGGACAGAAAAATCCAGGGATTTTTAATCCTGCGGGTATCAGGAGGTGGGAGGATGGATGAAGAACAAACAGCAGACAAAGAACTCAAAGCAAGCTGCTCCAGCTCTGTGCTTGGGGGCTACTAATGACTAAAATCCCTGAGCTTCATCCCTAAAACCGCTGTTTCCTCAACCCAGCAGGTTTGGGAGTGACTCACGGGCGCAGGGGAAGGCGACACGGATCTCGGGAGAGCCTTTTCCCGCTCCCTTTCCCGGGATGGCCTCTCTGGCCTCTCGGCTCTGGGCTCGGTGACGATGGCCTTGAGCTGCTTCAGCTTCTCGTCCTTCACCCACAGCTTGTTCTGCATCTCCAGCTGCTTGGCTGCCACCCGCCGCTCCTGCAGGGACGGGGAGGGCAGTGCAAAACATGGAATTGCTGAGGCTGGAAAAGCCGCCAGGATCAGCGAGGCCAAGCTGGCTCTGAACCCAGCCTGGAGCCCTGAGTGCCATGGCCGGGTGTTCCTTGGATACCTCCAGGGATGGGGATTCCAAACCTCCCTGGGCAGTTCCAATGTTTACAACCCTTTCCATGAGGGAATTTTCCCAGGATCCCACCTGAGCCTGCCCTGGCACAGCCTGAGGCCTTTCCCTCTCCTGCTGTCCTTGTTCCCTGGAAGCAGAGCCCAACACCCTCCCTTTCCTTTCCTTCTTTCCCTTCTCTTCAATTCTATCCCTTTCCTTTCCTTTCCTTTCCTTTCCTTTCCTTTCCTTTCCTTTCCTTTCCTTTCCTTTCCTTTCCTTTCCTTTCCTTTCCTTTCCTTTCCTTTCCTTTCCTTTCCTTTCCTTTCCTTTCCTTTCCTTTCCTTTCCCTTTAATCCCATCCCTTTCCTTTCCTTCTTTCCCTTCTCTTCAGTTCCATCCTTTTCCTTCTTTCCCTTCTCTTTAATTCCATTCCTTTCCTTCTTTCCATTCTCTTCAATCCCACCCCTTTCCTTCTTTCCCTTCTCTTCAGTTCCATCCCTTTCCTCCTTTCCCTTCCCTTCAATTCCCTTTCCCCTTACCCGGAATTCCCACAAACACCAACCAGACCAACAGATCCCTCCTTTAAGAGCACCCCACACCCCAAATCCCCAAATTCCCGATAAGCCGATCCCGCTTTTCCCCCCATTCCTGCACTCACACATTCCTTCTCCCACTTGAGGGAGGTCTCGGCCACCATTCCCTGCAGCCTGGCCTCCAGCCTCCTCTTGTCCGACGCCTGCCGCTGCAGCTTCTGGCTCTTGCTCTCCAGCTCCTGCTGCAGGTTCCTCTTGTCCTCCTCGTAAATCGTGGCTGTCTTCTCCAAAATCTCAATCTGCAGGAGGAGAGGAAGGATTTGGGTGGCAACACGACCTTCCAATCCAGCAATTCCTGCTGGTATTTCCCAGGAAATCGCAATTTTCAGTTCTAAATCGCTCGTCCTGCTGTTTTAAAAAAACCTCACCTTGTAGAAAAGACAACAAATTTGCAGTAGTTTCCCCCAAAATATTTATTCCCGATGGCAAGGAATTTGCCAAATGATCCATTTAAAAAAAAAAAAAGGGATTTGTGCTCCAAAATGACCCAGCTGACCTTGTACTCCAAGGTTTTAATCTTCTTCTCCAGCCGTTCCAGCTCCGACCTCTGCCCCGTTATGGTTTTCTCCTTCTCAGCCAGTTTTCCTTGGATATAATTCTCCTTGGATGCAACACTGGAGTCAAATTCTTGCAGCATTGTTTTAAAGGCAAGAACTGGAAGAGAAATGGGATATTTAATATTTTTTCTTTGATTTTCTGCCTTATTCCCAGAACATCCAAACCTCTGTTTTTCCCAACAGATTTAAACCCTAAAGTTCCTCAAAAAAAAAAAAAAAAAAAAAAGGTTGAAACCTTCAATCTAAACAAAAAAACTGGGGCAAGGGGGATCCTTTGAGGAATAATAAGGGCACCAAATCTGAGTTTTGCCCCGATGTTCCAATTTGGGGCAAATTCCTACCGTTTTTGGCAAATTCCTCAGCCAGCATCTGCCTCATTTTGTGGCGCTGCTCCAGGGCCTCGATCAGTTTTGGGAGGGTTTGGTCGTCGTTGATATCCAGGAGCTCGCAGGAAGGCAGGGGTGGGAAGCTCTGGAAGAACAGCTCAGCAGGAGATGGCTCCTCCGGTCCTGCGGGATGGGAAAATCCGTCAGCAGGATGGGAAAATTCCAAAGGGAAAGAGGCAGGACCGTGGAAAACTGGGAATGATTGATGGGATCCACGGGTTTCCAAAGAGAGGATGGATGGGAAAGGATTAAATGTGACATCCTCGATTCCTTGTTTTACTAAAAGCAGGTTCTGAACATCCAGGAACATCCCACAGTTCCCTTGGCACCATTTCCTGTCAGGAGCTGCAATGCTGGGGCCATGGATTCATCCCAATCCCGTGGAATTCCTTGGAAACTTCCACAGGGAGCTGAAGAAGGAAGAGCAGCAGCTCCCAGGGCACTGAGGTTCAGCCAGGTACAGTTAAGGCTCAGTGGAATTGATTTAAAATTTAATTCCCAGCCTTGAATTCCTAACAGAAAAACTCTGCTGGAAAATCATGGAATGGTTTGGGCTGGAAAGGACCTCCAGGTGATCCTGTTCCATGGGCAAGGACACCTCTCACCGTCCCACGTTCCAGCCTGGCCTTGGACACTTCCAGAGATCCAGGGGCAGCCACAGATACTCTGGGAATACCATCCCAGCCCCTCCTCACCCTCACAGACAGAAATGTTTCCCCCAAGATCCCATCCAAATTCCCCGTTTTCCAACCCGAATCCGTTCCCTGCGCGACGTCCGTCCATCCCTTACCCCAATCCCTTCCTACTGAGCCCCGGAAGGCTCCGGAAGTTTTCCCCGAGCCCTTCCCTTTGCCGGGTGAAGATTCCCAGGGCGGAATGGCCTCACCTGGCGCCACGGGGCCGCCCCGGAGCTCCAGCCTGCGGGACAGCTCCTCCCGGAACGCCTGGTTCCGGAGGCGCCGCCCCGGCGTCAGCCCGCACAGGGGCCGGTCCAGGGGCCTGGCCACCTCCACCTCCTGGGTCATCTCCGCAAAACGCATCACTTGCTGCAAGAAAACGGGGAAAAAACACCGGGAGCACCGGGAGCACCGGGAGCTGGCGGCGGGGCTGAGGCACCGAAGAGGGAAAGGAGGAATGATCCGGCCGGAATCGCGAGCGGCAGCGGTTTGGGATCATCCAGGAGCCTCCCCCACAAGGTGCCACAAAAGCTTGGGCAGAGACAGCTGGAATTCTTGGAATAGGAGGGGTTAAACGGCCAAATGGGGCTCCGTGGAATTCTGTGAGGAAGGAAAAGCTTTCCCACTTCCCAAGCAAGGAGCAGGTGTAATATGAAAAACTGAAGTGCTCAGACAATTATAATGCCTTATATCTCTTGGAGTACAAGCATCCAGGGAAAAACAGGAAAAGAAGAGGAGGAGGGAATGGAAAAAGGGAATTTACCAAGAATTCTGTGAGAAAAGAAAAGCTTTCCCACTTCCCAAGCCAGGAGTAGGTGTAATATGAACAGGAAAGACAGGACTTGGAGAGCAGATTTATCCCACAAACTTGAAACACTCAAATAACAATTATAATTCCTTATATCTCTTGGAGTACAAGAATCCAGGGAAAAACACAAAAAGAGAAGCAGGAGGGAATGGGGAATTTACCAAGAATTCTGTGAGGAAGGAAAACCTTTCCCACTTCCCAAGCAAGGAGAAGATGTAATATGAACAGGAAAAACAGGACTTGGAGAGCAGATTTATCCCACAAAACTGAAGTGCTCAAACAACAGTTATAATGCCTTATATCTCTTGGAGTACAAGAATCCAGGGAAAAACAGGAAAAGAAGAGCAGGAGGGAATGGGAAAAGGGAATTTACCAGGCTTTCCTCATAGTCCTCAGCCTTGGGATTCACACACACGATCATCCGAACTTTCCCTTCTCCATCAAAATAGTTCTTGAAGAGATGAGTCAGTTTGGAATCTCTGTATGGAACCATCTGGGAATAAAGGCCAGGGAAAATCCCCTGAGTTTTCCTTATCCAGGTGATGAAATCCAAGGATAATTAGGGAAGGGCTGCCCACCTTGTTTGTTCCGTACAATTGGTTTTCCCGCAGAACCTCGATGCACGTCCTCAATGTCATCAATGACTGGTTGATATTCCCTAAAAAAAGCAAACACGAGGAAAAAAATCACTCCACGAGCAGCCCTTGGATCACGTTCCCAGATTAGCCAGAAGAATAAATTGCCTAATTAACAATATTTGTTAATAACTGCTCTAATTAACTGAAGTGGCAGAAGTGCTGCAGCGAACTTGCGGTTTCCAAACACAATTTGAGGTCATCAAATCCTAACTGATCCTAACAGAGCGCTTCAAGAATTCCTGGGATTCTTCCCTAGGAGACAAGATTAGCAGGAGCTTAATTAGCAGGGTTAATTAGCAGGGTGCTCCCGGGTGGGTTCCTACCTGCCTCCCGCAGCCTGTTCCCCTCGGCTTTGGTCCTGTTGGTTCTCTCACTTCCCGCCAGATCCACCAGGGACAGCTGGCTCAGGGTGATCTGCTCCTTTTCCTGGGACACAGAAGAAATCCTGGATCCCTCCAGATTCCCTCTGAAGGGCTGGGGGACACCTCATCCCAAAACACACTTCCAAAGGATGTGTCGGATACGAGCTCAGAGGGGTTGGGACAGCCAAAAGCTGTTTTTGGGATGTTTGGCAGATCCCTTCTGCCTTGGGCCACGGCACTGAAAGCTGTTGGATCATTCCAATTCCCAAATTTGAGATTCCCAAAGAAAGGAAGAGGTGAAAACCAAAGGAATCAGCAGCTCCACCCTCTGTTTTAACACCGAGCTTTATGACTAACTCTGTCACCTCCAAACCTGAGGCACAGGGAGCTGTTACCAAAGTAGATTCCATTCAATTCTTCTGGAATTCTCCTGGAATTCCCTGGAACTCACCTGGAGCACGTTGTCCCCATCAGCATCCAGAGGAGCCTGCGCCAGTTTGATGATGAACACGGAGTGGGAGCGGCTGGATTCCCGGTTCAGCTGCGTGTTGGCGATGCGCCGCTTCTTCTGCCCTGCTCAGACATCCCAAATTCCCAAAAATCCTGCTGCTTTCCCCCCGTTCCCACCTCCTCCAGCATCAGGGTGTGAGGAGATTGGGATTGGGAATGGGTTGGGAATGGGTTGGGAATGGGTTGGGAATGGGGAGGTCCTAAATGCCCGGAGAAGCTGTGGATGCTCCATCCCAAGGATGGAGCTGATCCAGAGGAATTTCCTCGCTCGTGGATAATGTTTAAGGTGCTGGGATGTGGGATCAGCCCCGAATTAATTCCAAGATTTTTTTACCTCTCCAAAAGACTTCAAAAGCTTCCTCTGTGGATTTGACCTCCACTTCGGTGCAGCCCATCACGTACATGTTGTGGTTCTGGTCTTCCCGAAGGATTTTGGACTGGGGAGGTCTTTGGGATGGCGGGAAAGAGGGAAAATAAGTAAATCCCACTGGAGGGGAATTCTCTGTGCAGATTCCTGCCATGCAGATTTTCTTGGAGGGCAAAATTCAGTGGGAAAAGGTCAAAACTCAGAGGGAAAAAATTCAGAATTTGCAGGGAAAAATGTCACAAGTCTGAGGGAAAAATGTCCAAATAATCTGAGGGGAAAATGCTCAAAAAATCTGAGGTGAAAAGGCCAAAGATTCTGAGGGGAAAATGTCCAAAAATTCTGAAGGGAAAAGGCGAAAAATTCTGAGGTGAAAAGGCCAAAGATTCTGAGGGGAAAATGTCCAAAAATTCTGAAGGGAAAAGGCGAAAAATTCTGAGGGGAAAATGTCCAAAAATTCTGAGGGGAAAATGCCCAAAAATTCCAAGGGGAAAATGCCAAAAAATTCCAAGGGAAAAATGCCAAAAAATTCCAAGGGAAGAAATTCAGAATTTGGAGGGAAAAATGTCACAAGTCTGAGGGGAAAATGTCCAAAATCTTGAAGGAAAATATAAAAAAAATTCTGAGGGGAAAAAGATCAAAATCCTGACAGGGAAATAATCCAAAATTCTGAGGGAAAAATGTCCAAATATTCTGAAGGGAAAAGGCGAACAATTCTGAGGGGGAAATGTCCAAAAATTCCGAGGGAAAAATGCCCAAAAATTCCAAGGGAAGAAATTCAGAATTTGGAGGGAAAATGTCACAAGTCTGAGGGGAAAATGCCCAAAAATTCTGAGGGGAAAATGTCCAAAATCTTGAAGGAAAATATAAAAAAATTCTGAGAGGAAAAGGGTCAAAATCCTGAAGGGGAAATAATCCAAAATTCTGAGGGAAAAATGTCCAAATATTCTGAAGGGAAAAGGTGAAAAATTCTGAGGGGAAAATGTCCAAATATTCTGAGGGAAAAATGCCCAAAAATTCCAAGGGAAAAATACCCAAAAATTCCGAGGTAAAAATGTCCAAAAATTCCGAGGGAAGAAATTCAGAATTTGGAGGGAAAAATGTCACAAGTCTGAGGGGAAAATGTCCAAAATCTTGAAGGAAAATATAAAAAAACTCTGAGGGGAAAAGGGTCAAAATCCTGAAGGGGAAATAATCCAAAATTCTGAGGGAAAAATGTCCAAATATTCTGAAGGGAAAAGGCGAACAATTCTGAGGGGGAAATGTCCAAAAATTCCGAGGGAAAAATGCCCAAAAATTCCAAGGGAAGAAATTCAGAATTTGGAGGGAAAATGTCACAAGTCTGAGGGGAAAATGCCCAAAAATTCAGAGGGGAAAATGTCCAGAATTCAGAGGGAAAACTCAGAATTTGGAGGGATAATGTCACAAGTCTGAGAGGAAAAGGTCAAAAATGCTGAGGGAAAATCATCCAAAATTCTGAGGGAAAAATGGTCAAAATGCAGGGAGAAAAAGTCAAAATTCTGAGGGGAAAGCATCAAAAATTCAGAGGGAAAAGGTCAATTATCCATCTAAAATATGGAAGACGGAATACAGGACATGGACACACAGCCAGGATTAGTGACGCTCCAGCTACCGCTCTAATTAGCAGCTATTTAATTGCAATTAATTGCTTTGGTGGCAGCTATTGCTTTTCTACAAGCACACAGAAGCAAGGAGAGCATCCTAGTTGTTCCTAGGAAAGCAAGGGAAAGCAGGGAATTTTCTGCTTCTACTCAAGGAAAACAGCACTGGAATAATGGGAATAAGACATTGGACACATACACAAAGTCTCCATTTCTCACAGGAGTGTTGCAATTGTTCCACCTACCAAAAAAACGGGGAAAAATATTAAATCCTTGATTTCTGCCTCAAATCTTTCCACGCTGCAGCTTTCAGAGGAAGAAATCATCCCAGATTTTTTTATTTTTTAGGGTGGGCTTTGGGAATAAACACCTTTTAATTTTTAAATGTTTTTTTAAAAATTTTATTTTAGTGTTTAAAATTTTACTGTTTAAAAAGCCATTTTATTTTAAAATGCTTTTAAACCATTCATTGTTTAAACACTGAATGGTTTAAAAGCATTCCCAGAGTTTCAAACCCTTCTGGAATGAGGACCCTGGAGACAGCTCCCAGTTTGCTTTGCCTTCGTTAGTCTTTGTTAATCAACCACTCCCTAATTAACACAGGACTGAGAGGCTTCTTTAATGGAGTTGGAATTTCAATCCATGGATTCCAAGTGGAATTTGCAGACTTTTCCTATAGATTTTAGACAAGTGCACACCTTTGGAAAAAATGTCCCAAATTTCTGGTTTTATGGGAATTACTGATATCAAGTGGAATAATATGGAAATATGGGGCACCAAACCAGTGTTTTCCGCTTTTTCCAAGGAAAAAAAAGCTATGGAATGGCTTGCTCCAAGTTGAAATCACCTGTTAGAATAGGTTGGGAATTTAAGTGGGATACAACTGCCCGATTATTTAAATATTTGCTTACTAATCACCCAGCCTAACGAGGGAGGGAGCGCCTTGGCCATCAGTACTGAAACATTCCTGGCTGGACTCCTTTCCATGTGTTTTTAACAGTGATTCCCAGGAATTCTGAGCCAAGCTCCCTATGGTTACAACCAAAAAACCAGGGTGGAGGATCCTACGAAAGCCTCCCAGGACTGGGAACACGGGAATTCCCAAACTCCCTCGGCTTTGGTGGGCTCCAAGCAGATGGTGGATGTCGGACCAGGACGCAGCCGTCGCTCTCATCCCAAACCTCTTCCAAGCCCAGGCGGGGAAAATCCCGGATTTCCCAACTCACTTGGGTTTGATGGAGTCACAGGGAGCCTCCTCCAGCAGGTCGTAGATGTAGTTGTTGTAGATCTCGATGTAGGACACGAAGACGCCGTAGACGTTGTCCTCGTCCACCTCCTCCGCCCGGCAGCGATCCTGCGCGTCGATCATGTCGGCAAACTCGGGATCCAGCTGCCTCCTGCGGGAAACGGAGGGATTGGGAACAGAATTCCCGGCAGCCCGAACGCGCCGGGGGCGGCTCGGCACGGATCTGCGCGGTTGGGTGGGGAAACGCGCAATATTCGGCAAAATTCCCGAATTTTGGGGGGTCCTGTGCGGGGCCAGGAGTTGGAATTCCGTGATCCAACCGAGGGAGTTCCATGGTGGAAAATCCAGGATCCAGATGAGGGAATTCCATGGTGGGAATTCCAGGATCCAGCTGAGGGAATTCCATGGTGGGTATTCCATGATCCAACCGAGAGAATTCCATGGTGGGAATTCCAGGATCCGACTGAGGAATGCCTATGGTTGGAAGACTGTAATCCAACTGAGGGAATTCCACGGTTGGAATTCCATGATGGAAATTCTATGATCCAGCTGAGGGAATTCCACTATGGAATTTCCATGATCCAGCTGAGGGAATTCCTTGGTGGAAATTCCATGATCCAGCTGAGGAAATTCCACGGTTGGAATTCCATGATCCAACTGAGGGAATTCCGTGGTGGAAAATCCAGGATCCAGCTGAGGGAATTCCATGGTGGGAATTCCAGGATCCAACTGAGGGAATTCTGTGGTGGAAATTCCAGGATCCAAGTGAGGGAATTCCATGGCTGAGGGGGAAAAATGTCTGAAAATTCTGAGGGAGAAAATGTCCCAAATTCTGAGGGGGAAAATGTCCCAAATTCTGAGGGGGGAAAAGTTCCAAAATTCTGAGGGGGGAAAAGGTCCAAAAATTCTGAGGGGGAAAAATGTCCAAAAATTATGAGGGGGGAAAAGCCCCAAAATTCTGAGGGGGAAAAGCCCCAAAATTCTGAGGGGGAAAAGCCCCAAAATTCTGAGGGGGAAAAGCCCCAAAATTCTGAGGGGGAAAAGCTTCCTCCAAGCTGAAGTCTCTTGTTAGAACAGCAGGAATAGATTGGGAATTTCAGTGGGCTACAACCACCTCATTAATTAAATATTTGTCAATTTTTTCCCCAATTTTTCCTCCATTTCTTCAAGGGAAGAGCCCAAGAGAAGTTGAATGCCATTTCTAGGGAATAAATTCCCTCTGCTATTCCCAGAGTCACTCACTTCCCAGCTGGAGTTTTTGGGGTGGGCAGCGCCTCTCTCCTCTGGCGTTCCAGCAGAGCCTCCACCTCGCTCTGCACATCCACCCCGTTCTTGTCATCCAGCTTGAAAACCTGAGGGAAAAACCAGGAATTTCATCCCATTCCAACATCCAGGTGCTGGCCAACTAGGCATTATTTGGTTAATTAATTAGTCTGATTAGGCTGGTATTAATTTATGAATACCATGCCACTCAAAGACACTCTGACCCAGCAAGATCTCACAAGAACAATTTGCAAAATAATGTTTTAGAAAAGCTCCCAAGGATGAGAATTCCAGGGTTATTTCAGTATATTTTAGGCACCACAAATGCACGCCTTTGGAAAAATATCCCTAATTTCATGAGGAGACAATTAATTTTTGGTTTTATGGGAATTACTGAAATGAAGTGGAATAATATGGAAAAATGCGGCACCAAAGCAGTGTTTTCCACTGTTTCCAGTGGGGAAAAAAAGCTATGGAATGGCTTCTTCCATGTTGAAATCACCGTTTAGAACAGGAGGAATAGATTGGGAATTTCAGAGGGATACAACTGCCTAATTAATTAAATATGTTCATTAATCACTCATCCTAACGAGGAAGGGAACACCTTGGCCATCCGTACTGAAATATTCCTGGCTGGATTCCTTCCCATGTGTTTTTAACAGATTTTTCCTAGGATGGGCTTGGGCAATAAGCACCAAACCACTGAACTCTTTAAAAGCATTCCCAGAAATTCAAATCCTTTTGGAACGAGCCCCCTGGCATTGGGTTTTTGGGTTTTTTTTTCCTCTTCCAAGCCCTCCAGTGGCAGGTTTGGAGCAGAAATCCACGGATGTGGGGCTGCGGGGAGGCTCAGGGGAGCCACTCACGAATCTCTTGGCCTGGAAGGGGCCGATGCTGTTGAAGATCATGGCCAGGCAGCGGGGCAGGAGCCCCCCGTCCCCAGGAGATCCTGTCATGGTGTGGGTCTTCCCGCTGCCCGTCACTCCGTAGGTGAACAGGAGACCTGGGAACGCAGGGAAAAGGCAGGAATCAGCAGGGCTGGGAAAACAAAACCAACCTCTTGGAGACGAACCCGCTGGGCAGAAACGCTGATGTCTGACCCCAGCTCAGAGGCTGCATGATTTCTTTATAACTGTGCTAAAATACATTAATACACTATTTAAAGGAGATACTAAAACTACAAACCTGCTTTTTCTAACTCCCACATCTAACTCACTCACAATTCATGCCCCTCTCTGAGAGCCCAACCCCAGGTGGGTTGGATTGGGTTGGGTTGGATTGGGTTGGATTGGGTTGGGTTGGATTGGGTTGGATTGGGTTGGGTTGGATTGGGTTGGATTGGCCACCAGGCTCAAACAATCCTCACCAGAATCCAACCCAGCATCACCCCAGGTAAACAATTCTCCAAACACATTCCACATGGGAAAACAAGGAGCAGAAATAGAAATTGTTTTCTCTTTCTTCTCTCTGTGCTCCTCTATGAAAATCCTGAGAGGGAGAAGAACGTGCCTGCCACATCTACCCAAATATTCCACAGCATCCAAAGTGCTGGCAGCTCTGGCTGGTGGTCAGGGCTGGGAACATCCGTCATCCTCTCCAGGAGCCACAAACCAGCCCTGGCACTGGTTCTGCCATCCCTGGAATATTCCAGACTGGGGCTTGGAGCACCCTGGGATACCGGAAGGTTTCCCTGCCCATGGAATGGGATGAGCTTTAATGTCCTTCCCATTGATGTGATGGTTTAGGAAGTGATGCTTTTTTGCCGTTTGCTGCTTTTTTTTTGGGAGTTCAAAACCTGCTTTGCTAAAAGCCCAAAATGCTGATTTCGCAATTTGCAACTCCCACAAACCATGGGAAAACTTGAGAGAGCGGGGAGAAGGATTTGGATGCATAATTCATGGAATTCCAAAGGCAGGGACACCTCCTGCTAAGCCAGGCCGCTCCATCGACACTTCCACGGCATGGGATCATCCATTCCCACCCAAACCACCCCAGGATTCCCATTCCAGAAAGAGCTTCCAGGGGTGAGCTGTGAGGAGCTGAGCCACAATTCCACCCAAACCTCAGGAGCCTTGGAATCATCTATTCCCACCCAAACCATCCCAGGATTCCCATTCCAGAAAGAGCTTCCAGGGGAACGGCTTCCTCCAAGCTCAAATCTCTTGTTGGAACAGCAGGAACAGATTGGGAATTTCAGTGGGATAAAATTACCTCATTAATTAAGTATTTGCCCTTTTATTTCCCTAATTTTTCCTTCATTTCTTCAAGGGAAGAGCCCAATGGAAATTAAATCCCATTTTATGTGAGGAGCTGAGCCACAATTCCACCCAAACCTCAGGAGCCTTGGAATCATCTATTCCCACCCAAACCATCCCAGGATTCCCATTCCAGAAAGAGCTTCCAGGGGTGAGCTGTGAGGAGCTGAGCCACAATTCCACCCAAACCTCAGGAGCCTTGGATCATCCATTCCCACCCAAACCATCCCAGGATTCCCATTCCAGAAAGAGCTTCCAGGGGTGAGCTGTGAGGAGCTGAGCCACAATTCCACCCAAACCTCAGGAGCCTTGGATCATCCATTCCCACCCAAACCATCCCTGGATTCCCATTCCAGAAAGAGCTTCCAGGGGTGAGCTGTGAGGAGCTGAGCCACAATTCCAACCAAACCCCGGGAGCGCTGAAATCCTGGGAATTTGAGCTCTGCTCACCGTTCTTGCCCCGGATCAGATCCTCCACCAGAGGTTTGGCCACCACGTCAAAAAGCTCCTTCTGCACCACCAGCGTGCCAAAGACCTCCTT
Source organism: Lonchura striata (assembly GCF_046129695.1). Lineage (NCBI taxonomy): Eukaryota > Metazoa > Chordata > Aves > Passeriformes > Estrildidae > Lonchura > Lonchura striata. The sequence goes on along the minus strand of NC_134613.1, from coordinate 23,671,569 downwards.
GAAGGAATACTGGGTCTGCCAAAACAGGGAAAGCCACCCTGGAATTCCAGCTCCACGGCCTGCAGTGGCCAGAAGGATCCCACGGAACGGAGAATTCCCAAAGCACAGCGAAAACTGGAATTTCCTTCCAGCTCCCCCCAGAATCCAAGCAAAGGAACATCCACCGTGGCCAAAGTGGAGCTGTTCCCTCATGGAATTTTGGTTATTTTGGGCTTTTTTCCAGTCCAGCCTCAAGTTTTCAGTCTTAAATTTCAAGCTGGTTTTATTTTTTTCGTGAATTATTTTAATCAATTTTTAAATTAATTTTAATAGCCCTAAATTTCAAACCGGTTTTATTTTTTAATAAATTATTTTAATAAATTTTAAAACTTATTTTAATTGTTGATGGTTGTTTTTCCACCAAAACTCTTCCTTGGGGCAATACCTGAATTCCAAATTGCTGAACAAAACCTTGTTTAATTAAATTAACATTCCATTAATTAAGCTTTGCCTGTTTTATATTTAAACCTTTGAAAACCCCTTAACGCCCTTCCCACAGGAATTTTCCAGCTGAAATTGCAAACAGAAGATTCCACATCCCAGCTGAGATTCCCACCGGGAGAAGCTGTGGGTTCCTTTTCCCTGGGATGTCCCAAGGCCACGTTGGAGCAGTGTGGGATGATGGATTCCCATGGAATGCCATGAGTTTGAGGCGTTCCCACGGATTTGACGGATCAGGAAGTGATTTTTTTTTTTTTTTTAATCCCAGACGGATTTTTGGGGTGGAAAACCTCGGGATTCTGCACTCCGCAAGTGCCACAAATCATGGGAAAACTTGGGAGAGGAGGAGCTGGATGGGATTCACGGAATTGCAGAACTTTGGGTTGGAAGGCTGGGACAGCTCCGGCTAAGCCAGGCTGCTCCGAGGCGCTTCCAGGGCCGGGGCAGGAATTCCAGGCGGATTCCCGGCGGGAATGCCGTACCGCGCGGTACTCGCCGTTGCGGAAGACGCGGTATCCCTCGGGAGGGTGGATCTGCAGCGTGGTGCCGCTGAGCACCTCGATGCAGCATTCCTGGTCCGCCCGGCTGAGCGGCCGCACGCGGCAGTACACCTGGGAGAAGGGAAAACGGGGATCAATCAGCCGGGAATAAACCGGGAATCAACCGGGAATCCGGGAATAAACCGAGAATCAACCGGGAATCAGCCGGGAATCAACCGAGAATCAACCCGCTGTACACCTGGGAGAAGGGGAAAACAGGAATAAACCAGGAATCCACTGGGAATCCACCGGGAATCAACCCACTGTACACCTGGGAGAAGGGGAAACGGGGATCAGCCGGGAATAAACCGGGAATCAACCGGGAATCCACCGGGAATCAACCGAGAATCAACCGGGAATCAGCCGGGAATCAGCCGGGAATCAGCCCACTGTACACCTGGGAGAAGGGAAAACGGGGATCAGCCGGGAGCAAACCGGGAATAAACCGGGAATGCACCGGGAATCAACCCACTGTACACCTGGGAGAAGGGGAAACGGGGATCAGCCGGGAATAAACCGGGAATCAACCGGGAATCCACCGGGAATCAGCCGGGAATCAACTGGGAACCAACCCGGCTGTACACCTGGGAGAAGGGGAAAACAGGGATCAGCCGGGAACAAACCGGGAATAAACCGGGAATGCACCGGGAATCTACCCACTGTACACCTGGGATAAGGGAAAACGGGGATCAATCAGCCGGGAGCAAACCGGGAATAAACCGGGAATGCACCGGGAATCAACCGAGAATCAACCAAGAATCAACCGGGAATCAACCCGGCTGTACACCTGGGAGAAGGGGAAAACGGGAATCAATCAGCCGGGAATCAACCCGGCTGTACACCTGGGAGAGTGGGAATAAACCAGGAAAAAACAGGAATCAAGCGGGCAGTACACCTGGGAATGAAGCCTGGGTTAAAGCCGGGAATTTCTCGCTGTAGGAATCGGGGATCTCGGGATGATCCGGCAGTAAAACCGGGAATTTCCCGGTGTGGGAATCGGGATGATCCCGGCAGTAAAACCGGGAATTTCTGACTGTAGGAATCGGGATCCCGGGACCATCCCGGCAGTAAAACCGGGAATTTCTGGCTGTAGGAATCGGGATCCCGGGACCATCCCGGCACTCACCCCCACCGGGTCCTTCTGCGCGGGGTTCGTGGCTTTCCTCGGCCGCCGCGGCGTCCTGGCCCTGCCGAGGGGAGAGAGTCAGGAGACACCGGGAACGGCGGAGCGGGACACCGGAGGGCACCGGGAACACCGGGAGCACCGGGAGCACCAGAGGGCACCGGGAACACCGGGAGCTGCAGGAGCACCGGGATCACCGGGAGCACCGGGAACACCGGGAGTCGCGGGAGCACCGGAGGACACCGGGGGCTGCAGGAGCACCGGGTTCACCGGCAGCACCGGGAGCCGCGGGAGCAACGGCAGCGCCCGGAGCACCGGGAGCCGCGGGCACCGCCGGAGGGCACCGGGAACACCGGCAGCGCCGGGAGCCGCGTGCAGCCGCTCAGGGCAGCCCCGACCCACCTTCCCCGGCCCGTCCCTCCCCGCCCGGGGCTCCCGAGCCACTCACGCCGCCTTCATGTCGCGGCCGCTCGCTTCTGTCGCGACAGCGCCCGGGGCTGGCGGCACCGGCCGCGCGCGCGCCCGCCGCGTTCAAATCCGGCCAATCAGCGCGCGCGCCGCCGCCGACGTCACCACGCACGGCGCGGTCCCCGTGGCGACGCCCCCTGCTGGCGGCGGTGGGCGCAGGGGCCGCGGGTTCGAATCCCGCCCCCGGCCGATCCCGCTTTTCCGGGATCTTTCCGCTTTTTATCGGTTTAATTCCAATATTTCAGGAGAAACCCTGGAATTCAGACCGTTCCAATCCCGTCCCCGGCCGATCCCGATTTTCCCGGGATTTTCCCCCGTTTTTGTCGCCTTAATTCCAATATTTCAGGAAAAACGTGGAATTCAGACCGAATCCCGCCCCCGGCAGATCCCGGTTTTCCCAGGATTTTCCCCCTTTTTTTCGGTTTAATTCCAATATTTCAGGAAAAACGTGGAATTCAGACAGTTCCAATCCCGCCCCCGGCCGATCCCGATTTTCCCGGGATTTTCCCCCGTTTTTGTCGCCTTAATTCCAATATTTCCGGAGAAATGGTGGAATTCAGACCGTTCAAATGCTGATCCCGGTTTTTCTGCGGTTTTTTTTTCCTTTTTTATCGCCTTAATTCCAATATTTCAGGAGAAATGGTGGAATTCAGACCGTTCGAATCCCACCCCCGGCAGATCCCGAATTTTCCCCCTTTTTATCGGTTTAATTCAAATATTTCAGGAGAAACGGTGGAGTTCAGACCGTTCCAATCCCGCCCCCGGCCAATCCCGGTTTTTCCGGGATTTTTCCTCCTTTTTATTGCCTTAATTCCAATATTTCAGGAGAAAGGCTGGAATTCAGACCGTTTGAATCCCACCCCTGGCTGATCCCGGTTTTTCTGCGGTTTTTTTACTTTTTATCAGTTTAATTCCAATATTTCAGGAAAAACGTGGAATTCAGACCGTTTTCAGGGCCTTCCTGGAGGTGATTCAGTCACTGATTTAATTCCCATCCCAACGGGATCGAGCGAATTCCCAGTCTGCAGGGAATAAGTGAATTCCCAGTCTGCAGGGAATAAGTGAATTCCCAGCCTGTTGGAAAGAATTCCCAAACTGTGGAAAGGGGTTCATTCCCAACACGTGGAAAAGGAGTTAATTTCCAACCCGGTGGAAATGAATCCCAAACTGTTGGCAATGAGTTAATTCCCAACCTGCTGGAAATAATTCCCAACCTGAAGGGAGCGAGTTCATTCCCAACCCGATGGAAATGAGTTAATTCCCAACCTGGGGGAAATGATCCGTGGTGGAAAATAACCGTGGAAATGTGGGACGTGTGGGAAAAACCGGGCAGAACGAATCCAGGGAAAAGCAAACGTCCTGCCCAGGGAATGGATTCCAACGGGGAACTGGCGAGAGGATTCCATTCCTTTTAAATTCCAGGGAATTCCCATGTTTAGTCCAAATTCCTGAACGTTTCCACTTCAAGGATATTAAAAAAAAATAAAATAAAAGGGATAAAATCACCGGAAGGAGCCTGACATTCCTGCTTTTTTCCTATTTTTCCAAATCCACGTGGCTTAGGAGGGATGAGGGAGGTTTGCGGGAATTTCATCCCAAATTCCTTTGGCATTTGGTGTGGATCAACATTCCACAAGTAAATATCCCGGTTTATTTTTTCCTTGGAACAACTGGGCACGGAGCTTTCATTTCTCCTGGGAAGGGAATTGAGGAAAATCCAGAGATTTTTGGTAAAAAGCAGGAAAAATCCTCTCCTTGTGCCGCTCCAAGATCCAGCAGCGGCCATTCCATGGGTTCAGCCAGAGGATCCCGTGGAATTCTGGCATTCCATCCCCTCTGGAATGCAGCTTTCCCAAAATTCCCGGCGCTGGAGAGGACGGGAGGATTTCAGTTCAGAAGTTGAACAACCTGGAATAAATTCCGGGATGATTCCCGATGTTTTTCCCGCGGGCTCGCCAATCCCAGCCGGATTCCTCCCCGGTCACGGCAGCTCCCAAAGTAAATAAACTCTGGAATTCTCAGCGATGATCTCCAAAGGAATTTGTTTTCCCAGGAATAGCTTTATTATCGAGCAGATTAAAATCAGTGATTTATATTCATTTAATCAAACCGTCGGAAAAACAATTCCAGTGCTTATAAATATCCCGAAAATCTCGTCAGCGTTTCCAAGGATTGATTTATTCCCTGTTTAAGCTGTTCATCCCAGATTTTATTGTGATATCCCAAATTCCAGCAGCTCCCAAAGTGCAGCAGTCAGACCTCGGCAAAGGCAATTAAAGGAAATTAATGGAAGAGCCGTGGGATTATCCAGAATATTCCCAAAGAATGAAGCTGTGCGCCGTGTTCCCGCAGGGAAATCCAAGAGGAAAAGCTGGATCCTGGAAAAGCCTGGAGCTCCAGGCTCTTCCTGCAAAATCCAGGGGCACCAGGGAAGGAAAACAAGGAACAACAGAGGGAAACTCCTGGGAATTCTTTAAAATTCCAGGGCGCTTTTAAGCCTTGGGCTGTCCCAAATCCTGCTTTTCTCCTGGCATCTCCCAATCCCGAAACATTCCAAACTTTTCCTAAAGGATCCCAGATCCTGGGGCGTCGGGGCATGGAGCTCTCCTGTCTCCCACTCCCAGTCCCGGGATCCATCCTGGGAATTGCCAGGACGGGATGGAATTCCTTAATTCCAGCCCCGCTCCGTGGAAACTCGGAATTCCCACGGCAAGGAACTTCTCCGGATTTCCGGGAACGAGACCCTGGGAGAGCTTTCCTGCGGGAAGATCCCGTCGGAGCTCTCCTGGAATCCCTTTTCCCGGATAAAAGAGGGAAAACAGTGGGAATCAAAACGGGAGGGAAACTCCAGTCCCTCCACCCCACCTTTCCAGGCACTTGGGCTGAGCTAAGGCTTGGAATTCCAAAGGAATTCCAAAGGAATTCCAAGGGAAAAACAGGAATTAGGGAGTGCTTGGCTTCACCAGGAATCTCCCAGCTGGCGATGCCACATTCCCTGGATTTCTCCGCGGGGCAGACCTGAGGGATCCCGGATTCTTTGGGAAGCAGGAGTGCTTCCCTCCCTTTTCAGGGATCAAATCCCGATGATTCGACGCTTTCCCTGTGGACAACAGCCGGATGGGAAGCGTTTCCCAGCCCACCCGCGGAGAAAACCGGTGCGGTTGGGAAATTCCCAAGGAAATATTTCCAGGCGATCCAATTCCCCCACGGACACCCCCGGAACGGGACCGCTGCCAGGAATCCGAGGCAATCCCGGATTCTAGTGGGGTTTTTCCCGGGAAGGAGGCTCCGGGTGGAGGCTGCAGAAGCAGACCCCGAGGATGGCCAGGCTGGCGGCCGCTCCCATTCCCAGGGATCCGAAGGTTTCCAGGGAAGAGGGGAGTGGGAGGCGGCCGCGCCGCTCCGCCATGTCCACGGAGACGGCTTCCAGCTGGAAAAGCGTTCCCAGGATCCCGCAGATGTGGAAAACCTGGTGGCTGTGCCCTGCGACAGAAAACTCCGGGAATTCCATGGAAATTCCATGGGAATTCCATGGGTGTTCAGCTGGGTCAGGTGGCTTCCTCGTCCCCAGAACGCTCTGGGATAGCGGGAGGTGTCCCTGCCCATCCAAACATCCCGGAATTCCAGGATTCCAGGACTGATTCCCACTCAGCCCACTTCACCTGGCATCCGTGGAATATTTATCCCACAAATTCCTGATTCCTGGGGTTTTATCATCCTACGAATTCCTACTCCCAATTCCCGGGGTTTTATCCTCGTGCTTCCTATTCCCAATGCCTCTGGCTCCGGGGGGGTTTATTCCTGGGATCTATGGGCTTTATTCCCGGCATTCCCTGGATTCATTCCTGGGATCTACGGGCTTTATTCCCAGCATTCCCTGGATTCATTCCTGGGATCCCATGGGGTTATTCCCGGCATTCCCTGGATTCATTCCTGGGATCCCATGGGGTTATTCCCGGCATTCCCTGGATTCATTCCTGGGATCCCATGGGGTTATTCCCGGCATTCCCTGGATTCATTCCTGGGATCCCATGGGGTTACTCCCAGCATTCTCCTGGGATCACTCACGGGATTCCCTAGGGTGCATTCCATGGATTCCCTGGGGTTCATTCCCTGCATTCCCGGGTTCATTCCCTGGATTCCCTGGATTCATTCCCTGGATTCCCTGGGCTTCATTCCCTGGATTCCCAGGGTTCATTCCCTGGAATCCCGGGGTCCATTCCCAGCATTCCCAGGGTTCATTCCCGGCATCCCTGGGGTTCATTCCCTGGAATCCCGTGGTCCATTCCCAGCATTCCCAGGTCCATTCCCGACATTCCCGGCTCCATTCCCGGCGTTCTGGCCGCGCTCACCGATGATGTCGAAGCTCCCCGGCGCCAGGCGCTCGGGCAGGCGGGAGGTGAAGCTCAGGAAGGTCAGGAGGGCGCAGAGGCTGTGCCGGGAATGCAGCCGGAGCGAGAGCTCGGAGCAGCTCCCGGCCGCGCTCCGGAGCAGCTGCCGCAACAACGGGAGACACCGGCCGGCGGTGCATCCATGAATCCTTCAGCCGTCCATCATCCATCATCCATCATCCATCCATCCATCATCCATCATCCATCCATCCATCATCCATCATCCATCATCCATCATCTATCCATCATCCATCATCCATCCATCCATCATCCATCCATCCATCATCCATCCATCCATCATCCATCCATCATCCATCCATCCATCCATCCATCCATCATCCATCATCCATCATCCATCCATCCATCCATCCATCCATCCATCCATCATCCATCATCCATCCATCATCCATCCATCATCCATCATCCATCCATCCTCCATCATCCATCCATCATCCATCCATCCATCCATCATCCATCATCCATCATCCATCCATCCATCCATCATCCATCCATCCATCATCCATCATCCATCATCCATCCATCATCCATCCATCATCCATCATCCATCCATCATCCATCATCCATCATCCATCATCCATCCATCATCCATCCATCCATCCATCATCCATCCATCCATCCATCCATCCATCATCCATCATCCATCATCCATCCATCATCCATCCATCATCCATCATCCATCCATCATCCATCATCCATCCATCCAGCATCCATCATCCATCCATCATCCATCCATCCATCCATCCATCCATCATCCATCATCCATCATCCATCCATCATCCATCCATCATCCATCATCCATCCATCATCCATCATCCATCATCCATCATCCATCATCCATCATCCATCCATCCATCCATCCATCCATCATCCATCCATCCATCATCCATCCATCCATCCATCATCCATCCATCCATCCATCATCCATCCATCCATCATCCATCCATCCATCCATCATCCATCCATCCATCATCCATCATCCATCATCCATCCATCATCCATCCATCATCCATCATCCATCCACCATCCATCATCCATCATCCATCATCCATCATCCATCATCCATCCATCATCCATCCATCCATCCATCATCCATCATCCATCATCCATCATCCATCATCCATCATCCATCCATCATCCATCATCCATCATCCATCCATCCATCCATCCATCCATCCATCCATCCATCCATCCACCCATCCCATCCCATCCCATCCCATCCATCCATCAATCCATCCATGAATCCATCCATCCATAGATCCATGGATCCATCCCATCCCATCCGTGGATCCATGGATCCCAAGGAGCCGCAGCCATTCCCAGTTCCCCACTCCTCTCAGCCTCACTCCGGCCCCGCTTCCCAGGAAAAAGCAGGATTGATCCATCCATCCCAAGGAGCCCTTCCCAGCTCCCCGCCGCCATCACCTCCACTCCCGCCTCCCCAAATTCCCACCCTGCTCCAGCTGAATCCCTGGAAAAGGCCCCTCCCCGCTTCCCAAGGCAGGAATTTTCCAGCCCTTTGAAGTGGGAGCAATCCTCCGGAAAATCTATTCCCGAGCCGATTCCTGCCGGAATCTGTTTGCCTTTCGAGCCCCGAGCTGGGGCTGCTTTCCCACAGAATTCCCGGCGAGGCAGCTGAAACCTCCCGGGATTTTGTGGGACACGCACCCTGTAGAAAACCGGGATGCTGTCGAAAAGGTACGGATACACGAAGGCCAGGGTTCGGAAAGCTCTGCTCAGGCCGGGCCGCTCCGCCTCCAGAAACCTGGGAAACGCCGGGAATTCCGCGTGGGAAACGCCGGGAATTCCACGTGGCATTACACAGAGAAACACTGGGAATTCCACATGGGAAACACCGGGAATTCTGTGTGGGATACACCGGGAATTCCGTGTGGGAAACGCCGGGAATTCCGCGTGGGAAACGCCGGGAATTCCACATGGCATTACACAGAGAAACACTGGGAATTCCACATCGGAAACACCGGGAATTCTGTGTGGGATACACCGGGAATTCCGCGTGGGGAACATCGGGAATTCCGCGTGGGAAACATCAGGAATTCCACATGGGATACACCAGGAATTCCACATGGGATACACTAGGAATTCCACATGGGATACACTGGGAATTCCACATGGGATACACTAGGAATTCCACATGGGATACACTGGGAATTCCACATGGGATATACAGGGAATTCCACACGGGATACACAGGGAAACACCAGGAATTCCACATGGGATACACCGGGAATTCCACATGGGATACACCAGGAAGCTCTGGGAATTCCACACGGGATACACAGGGAATTCCACAGCTTCTCCGGGAATCTGGGACAGCAGACCTGAATCATCTCCAAGTTCCCTCCCAACCCAAACATTCCAGGATCCCCCAAATCCCCTTCGGAACTTCCCAAAGATTGAAACTCCTCCCGTTATTCCGCGTTTTCCTCATCGAATCCTCCCCGTTTCCCGACGGAAAAATTCCCTCTTTCCCCTTCCCCACGTCCCGGCTGGCCAAGCCAAGGCCTGATCCCGAATTCCCGGCGATCCCACCTGGAATAGCAGGCGAGGCCGGTGCTGAGCGCCGAGTTGAGCACGGCCACGGGAACGTAGAACTCATGGAATGTGCTCCCGACCCATTCCAGCGGGAAGGCGTAGGCGGAATACGCCAGCGCCGAGCCTGGAGGCACAGCGGGGCCGTGGGCTCCAAAGCCTGCAATTCCCTGGAATTCCCTGGGATTCCCTGGGATTCCCTGGGATTCCCTGGGATTCCCCGCAATTCCCTGGGATTCCCTGGGATTCCCTGGGATTCCCTGGAATTCCCTGCAATTCCCTGGGATTCCCCGCAATTCCCTGGAATTCCCTGCAATTCCCTGGAATTCCCTGCAATTCCCTGGGATTCCCCGCAATTCCCTGGGATTCCCCGCAATTCCCTGGGATTCCCTGCAATTCCCCACAATTCCCCGCAATTCCCCACAATTCCCTGGAATTCCCTGCAATTCCCTGGAATTCCCCGCAATTCCCTGGAATTCCCCGCAATTCCCCTGCCGTTCCCCAAATCCCATCAATCCCTCATTATCTCCGAACCCCACAGAGCCCCAGAACCCCCAAAAACCCCAGAGACACCCTCAACTCCCAAATCCCACAAATCCCCTCAACTCCCAAATCCCACAAATCCCCTCAACTCCCAAATCCCACAAATCCCCTCAACTCCCAAATCCCACAAATCCCCCTCAACTCCCAAGTCCCACAAATCCCCTGGCATTCCCAAATCCCACAAATCCCCCTCAACTCCCAAATCCCACAAATCCCCCTCAACTCCCAAATCCCACAAATCCCCTCAACTCCCAAATCCCACAAATCCCCTCAACTCCCAAATCCCACAAATCCCCCTGGTATTCCCAAACCCCAGAGACCCCCAGAATCCCACAAACCCCCCAACCTCCTGGCACCCCCAAACCCCCAGACCCCCCAGACCCCCCTGGCACCCCTGGCACCCCCAAAGCCCGTCACCACCCAGACCCCACAGACCCCCGTGGCACCCCAAAGCCCGTCTGGCACCCCAAAGCCTGTCACCGCGCAAACCCCCGTGGCACCCCCAAACCCCCCAGACCCCCTGGCCCCCCTGGCCCCCCTGGCACCCCAGCCCATCACAGCGCAGACCCCCTGGCACCCCCAGACCCCCTGGCACCCCCAGCCCGTCACCCCTGGCCCCCCTGGCACCCCTTGCACCCCAAACCCCCCAGCCCCCCTGGCACCCCTGGCACCCCCAAAGCCCGCCTGGCACCCCCAGCCCGTCACCCCTGGCCTCCCTGGCACCCCTAGCACCCCTAGCACCCCTGGCCCCCCAGACCCCCCTGGCACCCCTGGCACCCCCAGCCCCCTTGGCCCCCTGGCCCCAGCCCGCTGGCACAGACCCCCAGACCCCCCAAAGCCCCCCTGGCACCCCAGACCCCTCTGGCCCCCCTGGCACCCCCAGCCTGTCACCCCAGACCCCCCTGGCACCCCCAGCCCCCCTGGCACCCCCAGACCCCCTGGCACCCCTGGCCCCATCCCGTTGGCACAGACCCCCAGACCCCCCTGGCACCCCCAGACCCCCCAGTCCCCCAGACCCCCTGGCCCCCTGGCCCCCTGGCCCCAGCCCGCTGGCACAGACCCCCAGCCCCCCTGGCACCCCCAGACCCCTGGCCCCAGCCCGCTGGCACAGACCCAGGCCGTAGAGGCCGAGCGCGGCGTAGTCGCAGCAGAAGGCGCGGTGCCGGCCGCGCCCGCCCATGGCGCCCAGCGCGTGTGCCGCGCTCGACGCCAGCGGGTACAGCGCGCACGTGCCCAGGTAGGCCAGGAACGGTGCCAGCCCCGCGGGCTCCCGCAGCCGCGCCGCCAGCAGCCACAGCAGGTACCTGCCCGGGAACCGCGCGGCACCGGTGGGCAACGGGCCCGCGACAGGGGTGCCCAGGTGTGCCCCCAGGGGTGCCCCCAGGTGTGTTCAGGGGAGCCCAGGGGTGCCCCAGGTGTGCCCAGGTGTGTGCCCAGGGGTGCCCCAGGTGTGTTCAGGGGAACCCAGGGGAGCCCAGGGGAGCCCAGGTGTGCCCGCAGGTGAGTTCAGGGGAGCCCAGGTGTGCCCAGGTGTGTCCAGGGGAGCCCAGGGGTGCCCATAGGTGTGCCCAGGGGTGCCTGCAGGTGTGCCCAGGTGTGCCCAGGTGTGTTCAGGGGAACCCAGGGGAGCCCAGGGGAGCCCAGGTGTGTGCCCAGGTGTGCCCCAGGTGTGTGCCCAGGGGAGCCTAGGGGTGTTCAGGGGTGCCCAGGGGTGCCCAGGTGTGCCCAGGGGAGCCCAGGTGTGCCCAGGAGCACCCAGGTGCGCCCAGGTGTGCCCAGGTGTGCCAGGTGTGCCCAGGGGAGCCCAGGTGTGCCCCCAGGTGTGCCCAGGTGTGCCCAGGTGTGCCCAGGTGTGCCAGGTGTGCCCAGGGGAGCCCAGGTGTGCCCCCAGGTGTGCCAGGTGTGCCCAGGTGTGCCCAGGTGTGCCAGGTGTGCCCAGGTGTGGCAGGTGTGCCCGGGGCGCCGCGGGCACTGACGCGGCGGGCAGCAGGTGTGCCCAGGTGTGCCCAGGTGTGCCCCCAGGAGTGCCCAGGTGTGCCCAGGTGTGCCCAGGTGTGCCCAGGTGTGCCCCCAGGTGTGCCCAGGTGTGCCCAGGTGTGCCCAGGGGAGCCCAGGTGTGCCCAGGTGTGGCAGGTGTGCCCAGGTGTGCCCAGGTGTGCCCAGGAGTGCCCAGGTGTGGCAGGTGTGCCCGGGGCGCGCGGGCACTGACGCGGCGGGCAGCAGGTGTGTCCAGACGTTGAGGGTCTCGTTGTTGATGGCCAGGACGCTGCGCAGACACTCGCGCACCGAGCTCCGGGGCCGGCGGTACCCGGAGAGAATCCCCGGCTCCCGGTAACTCTGGGAACGGGAATCCCGGGAATGGGGATCGCGGGATGGGATCGCGGGATGGGATCGCGGGATGGGATCATGGGATGGGATCACGGGAATGGGAATCGCGGGATGGGATCACGGGATGGGATCACGGGATGGGATCACGGAATGGGATCACGGGATGGGATCACGGGATGGGAATGAGGATCACAGGAATGGGGACGGGAATCATGGGGATGGGAATCGCGGGATGGGAATCACGGGATGGGAATCACAGGAATGGGGATCACGGGAACAGGAATCACGGGGATGGGAATCATGGGAATGGGGATAATGGGAATGGGAATCACAGGAATGGAAATAATGGGAATCACGGGAATGGGGATAATGGGAATGGGAGTCATGGGGATGGAAATAATGGGGATGGAAATGGGAATGGGGATGAGAATAACGGCAATTTGAACGGGGATGGGAATAGAGAAGGGAATGGGAAATGGTAATGGAAACGGGAAATGGGAATAGGAATGGGGATGGAGATGGGAATGGGAAATGGAAAATGGGAACAGGAATGGGGATGGAGATGGGAATGGGAAATGGAAAATGGGAACGGGAATGGGGATGGAAATGGGAAATGGGAACAGGAATGGGGATGGAAATGGGAAATGGGAATAGGAATGGGGATGGATGAGGAGCACCCCCAGAATTCCGGAGTCGGGACACAGCTGTGACCCCCCCCGTGTGTCAGACCCCAGATCCCGCTGATCCCCGGGATCAGGGATGGAATTCCCGCTGACCTCGGGCACCTGGTGGGCGCGGAGCAGCCGGGCCCGGGCGCTCGGCATGGCCGGCTCCGGATCCCGGGAATCTCCGGCTCTGCTTCCCTTGGGACGGCGCCTCAAAGCCTCGGAGCCGGCTGCTCCCGCGCTTCCCAGGGTCAGGACGGCCTGCGCGGGATCCGAATTCCTGGGATTCCCATCCCAAACCCCAAATCCCAAATCCCAAATGCCAAGGGGAATTGCATCCCAGCGGGATGGGAGCACCCATCCCCTGAGGGCTGCTGGGATCCCAAGGGAGCAGCGGGAGAAGGCCGATCCCGCTTCCCAGAGGGACGGGAATTCCAACAGATCCAGAGGGATGTGGATCCCTCAGGATCCCTGGATGCAGGCAGGTCCCTCGGGAAGCGGGTGGGACACGGGATCCCGGCTGGATCCCCTTTCCCGCTCCCACGGAATATCCCGGCTCCGGCTCTTACCTGATCCTGGGAAATCAAGGGAAAAATCCCGGATCCCTCCTTCCCTCCCGCCCGGAGCAGGAAAAGCGGGAAGGGAGCTCCTGCTCAGCTCAGTCCCACCAGGATCCGGGGGGATCCAAGGTCCTGGATTCCCGGGATCCCGAGGGATTCCGGAGCTCTGCAGCGTTCCAGCTGCTCCGGCCGTCCCAGCTTCCCGGCGGGATCCAGCCCTTGGGCGTGCCACAGGGCCATTCCCAAAGAACCCCTCTCCCAGCCCCTGGAATTCCCTGGATTCACTCCCATCCCAGCCCTACCTCTGCCAGCTCCGGTGTGAGGCAGCTCCAGGAAAAGCCCTGGAACGCCGGGAATGGCCGGAGAGGGAGGGAAAAATTAATGAGGCAGGAGAGCAATGAACCAACAAAACCCAGCTGGAAACGCCTCCGGTTAAAGATTAGACAGGAATGGGGAACTGGGAATGGGGAACTGAGAATGGGGAACTGGGAATGGGGAATGGGGAACTGGGAATGGGGAACTGGGAATGGGGAACTGGGAATGGGGAACGGGGAATGGGGAATTGGGAACTGGGAATGGGGAACTGGGAATGGGGAACTGGGAATGGGGAACTGGGAATGGGGAACGGGGAATGGGGAATTGGGAACTGGGAATGGGGAACTGGGAATGGGGAATGGGGAACTGGGAATGGGGAATGGGGAATGGGGAATGGGGAATGGGGAATGGGGAATGGGGAATGGGGAACTGGGAATGGGGAACTGGGAATGGGGAACTGGGAATGGGGAATGGGGAATGGGAAACTGGGAATGGGGAACTGGGAATGGGAAACTGGGAATGGGGAACTGGGAATGGGGAACTGGGAATGGGGAATGGGGAACTGGGAATGGGGAATGGGGAACTGGGAATGGGGAATGGGGAATGGGGAATGGGGAATGGGGAACTGGGAATGGGGAATGGGGAATGGGGAATGGGGAATGGGGAATGGGGAACTGGGAATGGGGAACGGGGAATGGGGAATGGGGAATGGGGAACTGGGAATGGGGAACGGGGAATGGGGAATGGGGAATGGGGAATGGGGAATGGGGAATGGGGAATGGGGAATGGGGAATGGGGAATGGGGAACTGAGAATGGGGAATGGGGAACTGGGAATGGGGAATGGGGAACTGGGAACTGGGAATGGGGAATGGGGAATGGGGAATGGGGAATGGGGAAATGGGAATGGGGAAATGGGAATGGGAACTGGATGGGGAATGGGATGGGGAATGGGGAATGGGGAATGGGGGACTGGGAATGGGGACTGGGAATGGGGAATGGGAATGGGAATGGGAACTGGAATGGGGAATGGGAATGGGAATGGAATGGGGAATGGGGAATGGGGAACTGGGAATGGGGAACTGGGAATGGGGAATGGGGAATGGGGAATGGAAAACTCCAGGGAGCGGTGCAGGCCGTGCCTGTTCCCAATTCCCTGTTCCTTTTTTCCTATTCCCTGTTCCCAATTCCCTTTTCCCTGTTCCCAATTCCCTGTTCCCAATTCCCTTTTCCCTGTTCCCAATTCCCTGTTCCTTGTTCCCTGTTCCCAATTCCCCGTTCCCAATTCCCTTTTCCCTGTTCCCAATTCCCTGTTCCTTGTTCCCTGTTCCCAATTCCCTTTTCCCTGTTCCCAATTCCCTGTTCCTTGTTCCCTGTTCCCAATTCCCTTTTCCCTGTTCCTTGTTCCCTGTTCCCAATTCCCCGTTCCCAATTCCCTTTTCCCTGTTCCCTATTCCCTATTCCTTGTTCCGTATTCCCC
This sequence comes from Lonchura striata, assembly GCF_046129695.1. Taxonomy (NCBI): domain Eukaryota; kingdom Metazoa; phylum Chordata; class Aves; order Passeriformes; family Estrildidae; genus Lonchura; species Lonchura striata. The sequence continues at coordinate 23,656,108 of NC_134613.1, read as the reverse complement.
GTTCCCTGTTCCCAGTGGGAAGCAGGAGGAGGCTCCAGGCCTCAGGCAGGAATTTGTGATTTGGGAGCGCAGGGAGGGCAGGGAGTCACCGGGCCTGCCCTTCCTCCTCCTCCTCCTCCTCCTCCTCCTCCTCCTCCTCCTCCTTCTCTTCTTCCTCCTCCTCCTCCTCCTCCTCCTCCTCCTCCTCCTCCTGTCCCGGTTCCCCGGTCCTCTGGGGCTGTCCCGGTCCCGCAGCCGCAGCTCGGCCGGGAGCTCCGGGCGGGCCCCACCGGCCCCGGCCAATGTCCCCACCCGCCACCGCTGTCCCCGCACGGCCCCGGTGTCGCCACCCGTCCCCACCTGGCACCGCTGTCCCCACCTGGCACCGCTGTCCCCACCTGGCACCGCTGTCCCCACCCTGGCACCAATGTCCCCACCTGGCACCGCTGTCCCCACCTGGCACCCGTCCTGCTGCCAGGAGCCCGGCCCCTTGTCACCGTCCTCTGCCCATGGCACAACTCCCATGGCACCTTTCTCCTTTCCTTTCCTTTCCTTTCCTTTCCTTTCCTTTCCTTTCCTTTCCTTTCCTTTCCTTTCCTTTCCTTTCCTTTCCTTTCCTTTCCTTTCCTTTCCTTTCCTTTCCTTTCTTTCCTTTCCTTTCCTTTCCTTTCCTTTCCTTTCCTTTCCTTTCCTTCCCTTCCCTTCCCTTCCCTTCCCTTCCCTTCCCTTCCCTTCCCTTCCCTTCCCTTCCCTTCCCTTCCCTTCCTTCCCTTCCCTTCCCTTCCCTTTCCCCAGAGCACATCCTTCCCTATGGAATGTCCTTCCCTATGGAATGTCCTTCCCTATGGAACGTCCCTCCCCACGGCAGATCCCACCCCGTGGCACATCCCTCGCTCCGTGCCAGCTCCAGCGGCGCTTTTCCAGGGGCCGGGAACATTCGGGAATTCCCGGGCGGCCCTGGACGCGTTTCCAGCGGCGCCGGGAGAACTCCGGGAGCGGCGCTGGAAACCCGCTGGGAAACTGCGGGAGCGGCGCTGGGAAACTCCGGGAGCGGCGCTGGAAAACTGGCCGGGAGCGGCGCTGGAAAACTCCGGGAGCGGCGCTGGGAAACTGCGGGAGCGGGGCGCTGGGAAAACTGCGGGAGCGGCGCTGGAACTGCGGGAGCGGCGCTGGAAAACTGCGGGAAAACTGCGGGAGCGGCGCTGGGAAACTGCGGGAGCGGCGCTGGAAAACTGCGGGAGCGGCGCTGGGAAACTGCGGGAGCGGCGCGGGCCGTGCCGGGAGCGCTCCCGGCGGGACAACGGCGGCTTTGGGGAGTTGTTGTTGTTGCTGCCGCTGGAATTCGCCGGGATCCGCCGGGATCCGCGGCTTTTCCACGCCAGAAACGCGCCGCTCCCACCCGAGCTTCCCCCCGGGATTGGGGGATCCCGGACCCCATCCCGCTCCCGAGGGAAACTTCCCGGGAATTCCGCGATCCCCCGCGCCGGGAGCCGCGGGCGGGCCGGGAATGCTCCCGCTGCCCCGGCGCTTCTCCCGTTCCCGTTCCCGTTCCCATTCCCGTTCCCATTCCCGTTCCCGTTCCCATTCCCGTTCCCGTTCCCGTTCCCGTTCCCGTTCCCATTCCCGTTCCCATTCCCATTCCCATTCCCATTCCCGTTCCCATTCCCACTCCCATTCCCGTTCCATTCCCATTCCCATTCCCATTCCCGTTCCCATTCCCGTTCCCGTTCCCATTCCCATTCCCATTCCCATTCCCATTTCCATTCCCATTCCCATTCCCATTCCCGTTCCCGTTCCCGTTCCCATTCCCATTCCCGTTCCCGTTCCCATTCCCACTCCCATTCCCATTCCCGTTCCCATTCCCATTCCCATTCCCGTTCCCGTTCCCACTCCCATTCCCATTCCCGTTCCCATTCCCATTCCCATTCCCGTTCCCGTTCCCACTCCCATTCCCATTCCCGTTCCCATTCCCGTTCCCATTCCCGTTCCCGTTCCCACTCCCATTCCCGTTCCCGTTCCCATTCCCATTCCCGTTCCCATTCCCGTTCCCATTCCCGTTCCCACTCCCACTCCCATTCCCATTCCCATTCCCGTTCCCGTTCCCGTTCCCGTTCCCACTCCCATTCCCATTCCCATTCCCATTCCCGTTCCCGTTCCCGTTCCCATTCCCGTTCCCATTCCCGTATTCCCGACCTCCCTGGCCTCGGGATCAGCGGGAAATCCGGGAATGCCGGAGCGGGAAGAGCCGGCGCTCCGAGTCCCGGGATCGCGCAGCGGGACCGGCCGCTCCCGCCCGGAGCTTTGCCAGGGGCGATCCCGCCGGGAAGCGCCCGCTCCCAGAGCCGCCGATTCCCGGCTTTTGGCAGGGAACGGAGCCTGGAAAAAAAACCAAAAAACTGTTCCCAGATCAACCCGGAAATCAGCGCGGCCAAACGCGGCCGGGATCGGATCCAGCGGCGAGGAAGTGGGAAAAAACCAGGAAAAAAGAGCAAATCCCAGCCCCGCGGCGCATCCGCGCCTCTGGAAAATCCCGGAGCTCCTGCAGAGCCGCCCGGCTGTTCCAGCCCTCCCCGCCCGCCCATTCCCAATTATTCCCGGCTGGACCGGAACAAATCCCAGCCCGGAGACTTTCCCCTTCTGCTTCCCAAAAATCCGCTGCTTTTCCCGCTGGGAACGGCTTCCCCCAATTTCAGAGAGTGGGATGGGGAGGGATGAGCGGGTTTAGTTTATTATTATTAATTGTTATTATTATTAATTATTATCCCTTAGTTATTCAGGAAGTGGGAGGAGCGGAGCTGGGCAGGGCTGGTGGATTCCCAGCGCTATCCCACAGGAAAATCCTGGGAATTCCTGGGAATTAAGCCCATCCTGCCGGCTGGGACTGGGCTTTTCCCTGCCTTTTCCCTGGCCACGGCCTCCCAGGGCTCTGGAATTCCGCTCCCACCTTCCGGGATGCTCCAAGGCTCTTTTCAATCGCGGCACTCGGGAAAATCCCGGAATATTTTGGGTGGGATGGGCAGGGACACCTTTCCCGATCCCAGGCTGCTCCAACCCGGCCTCGCGCATTCCCGGGATCCAGGGGCAGCCGCAGCTGCTCTGGGAATTCTGGCCCAGCCGGGAATTCCTTCCCAGGATCCATCAAATCTCCATTTTCCAGCCGTTCCCTGGGTGCTGCCGCTCCATCCCTGATCCCAATCCCTCTCCAGCTCTCCTGGATCCCTGGAAGCGGCTCTGGGATTCCCCATTCCCAACGCTCGGAGTGCTCCGTAAAAATCCTCGTTCAACGAATCCCAAAAACCTCCAAAGGAGCTGGATTTACCAGGAATAATTCCCAGCAGGAATCCACCACTTGTGCTCCCCTCCCTCAACCACCAAACCCTTCATTAACGGGAAAAATCCACATTTTTCCCACTTTTCCAGGAAAAAACCTCCTTAAAACCACCACAAAGCCACCACAGGAAAAAAAAAACCCAAAAACTTGGAATACATTTGGAAAAAACCAAAATACTTGGAAAATGCCCAAATAAACAGAGACATCCCGAGGTTTTTTTCCTTAAGATAAAAAAATTTATTTTTTTTTTCCCAGTCTTAGAAAGCTTTCCAAGCATTCCCAATGTCCCATAGAAACGTAGGAGAACCTCTTCCCACCAAAAAATTCCGGAGGGGCGGAATACAAAACTATCCTGTGCACATTGTGCTTAAAGGAGCGCCCTGCCCGGAGCATCCTGTAAACAAATTATTGCATATTTTCCATCGGGATCCTCGGGAAAATCCCGGGAAATCCAACGAAATCCCAGCCAAGCCACGCCCGGGGAGGAGAACGGCAATGAGCGGCTTCCAGGGAATGCGGGATCCAGGGAATGCGGGATCCAGGGAAATGCGGGATTCAGGGAATGCGGGATCCAGGGAATGCGGGATTCCAGGGAATGCCAGGATTCCAGGAAACGCTGGATTCCAGGAAACGCTGGATCCCAGGGAATGCGGGATCCCAGGGAACACCCGGATTCCTGGGAATGCAGGATTCCAGGGAACACCTGGATTCCTGGGAATGCCGGATTCCAGGGAATGCCAGATCCCAGGGAATGCAGGATCCCAGGGAACACCAGATTCCAGGGAACACCTGGATTCCTGGGAACGCCGGATCCCAGGGAATGCCAGGATTCCAGGGAATGCCAGGATTCCAGGGAATGCGGGATTCCTGGGAACGCCGGATCTCAGGGAATGCCCGGATTCCAGGGAATGCCCGGATTCCAGGGAATGCGGGATCCAGGGAATGCGGGATCCAGGGAACACCTGGATTCCTGGGAACGCCGGATCCCAGGGAACGCCGGATCCCAGGGGATGCAGGATCCCAGGGAACACCTGGATTCCTGGGAATGCCGGATTCCTGGGAATGCAGGATTCCAGGGAACACCTGGATTCCTGGGAATGCCGGATCCCAGGGAGGGTTGTGCTTGTGCTGTTGGGGTGGGGGAGCACGGAGAGGGGATCCCACGGGAAGAGCCAGTGGATCTCCGGGTGAAAATCTGGGATCGAAGCTGATCTTGGTCCCAAAGATCTCTGGGAATTTGAAGATGGAAAGGAACAAGGAAATCCTAAACTGGAATGAATTCCAAGAACTTTTGGGGATCGGCTCCACGGCCAAGGGCCCTCCTCCAGTGCACAAATGGAATTTAAGGAATACCAGGAATTCCCCATGGATTCTCCACGGATTCACAGCCTCTGGTGATGGAAGGACAACCTTGGAATGCTGCACCCCAAACTTCCAGCGGCGTCCATGGAGAAAGGATCCCATGGGAAGGGCCAATGGATCTCCAGAGGAAAATCTGGGATCGAAGCTGATCTCGGGAGCTTGAAGGTGGAAAAATGAACAAAAAGATCCCAAACTGGAATGAATTCCACGGAGTTTTGGGCGCCGCTGGCACGGCCAAAGATCCTCTTCCAACGCACAAAGGAATTGAAGGAATATCAGGAATATCCCCATGGATTCTCCATGGGTTTCCGGCCTCTGGGGATTCCTGGAAGCTCCACCTGCCTGAGGCCACCAGAAGGTGACGGAAGGACAAGAGGTGGGACAGGAGGGACAACCTTGGAACGCCCATCCCGCGCTTCCGAAGCGGGAAAATCCAACCCCGCCGTCGGCACCAATTCCCAAAAAAACCCATCCGAGAGGAATTCCGGCCTCTGGAAGGCACCAAAACCATCCCGGAGCAGCACCCAAGGAGCTCTCCCGCTTTTCCAGCTGGGAAAACGATGGAAGGAACAGGCGGGGGGAGGACGGAGCGGATTTTTGGGAAGGGATCCCAGGTTTGGGGTGCGTTTGTGTCCGTTGCGTTTCCATGGGCTTGGAAAAAATTCCCCGCTGCTGCCTTTGGAATTGGAATTTCTCCTCCGCCATCTGCCGGATCCGACCGGAGCGCGCGGATTAAAGCCGGGACAAAGTCGCTGCGGGATCGGTGGGAAATGAAGGAAAAGCCTCAAAAACTGAAAGCAATGGAAAGATGGAGATGGGTGTTGTCCTCGTGCCCAGGATTTTGGGATCGGGATCAGCTCCACCACGGGACGGGAGCAGTGGGAATTCCCAAAGTCCATCCCGGAGTTGGCGATCACGCCTTCCCCTGTCCCAGGCTGCTCCAAGCTGGCCTTGGACATTCCAGGGATCCACAGCTTCTCTGGGAATTCCAGCTCAGGAAAACCTGGAAAAACCTCTGGGATGGAATTGTTAAAACACCGGATGGGCTGGAGCAGGGGAAAAAATGAAAATTCCCGAATTCTTGAACTTCCTGAGGAACTCCGGACGAGCTCCGTCTCCCGCTCAGCAATTCCCAAAGATGCCCCCAGTGCTCTGAGGAACCTCCCAGATGGAATTCCAAAATCCCACGGAAAACACGGAGCTACAGGAAAAGGGATCCCAGCTCCGAGGGAATTCCGGTGACCGGGATAAGGGATCCCAGCTCCGAGGGAATTCCGGTGACCAGGATAAGGGATCAGAGCTCCGAGGGAATTCCGGTGACCGGGATAAGGGATCCCAGCTCCGAGGGAATTCCGGTGACTGGGATAAGGGATCCCAGCTCCGAGGGAATTCCAGTCACCGGGATAAGGGATCCCAGCTCCGAGGGAATTCCGGTGACCGGGATAAGGATCCCAGCTCCGAGGGAATTCCGGTGACCGGGATAAGGATCCCAGCTCCGAGGGGACACCGGTGCTGGTGGCCTGGGGCTGTGCGCTCCAGGCTCCCAGTTGTGCTTCCATGCTGCCGGCACGTGTTTTCCAAGGAAAAAAACCCTCCAGCTCCAGGACCTCCAGGCAGAGAGCCGGCAAAAAATTCCAACTGGGGATTTTTCCATCCCGCAAAAGCCAATCCCTAGGGAAACCCGCCCCCCCCTCCCCACCTCACCGCTTTAAAGCCACGCTTCGCGCTCCCGGCCTCCGAGCCGCTCCGGCGCCGCGGACGCACAGTCCCGTCCGGGCAGCGGCCGCGCCCCGCGGGGCTCCTATGGCTTCCACAAAGGTTCTCCTCGCAGGAGGAGACACCGATCCCACCAACAGCCCGGCCTCGGCGCCGAGCTCTCCCGGTTTTGGGGCCGGCGTTTTCGGGAAGCGCGGGGACGAGGCGCTCAGTTGTGCTTGGCCCGCCCTCCCCGCAGGTAGCTCTTCCACCTCTTGACGAACTCCTTGAAGACGGGCGCGTCGTCCACGGAGCCCAGCAGCTGCAGCTGGTTGATGTGGGTGGTGTGGTAGTCCCAGCGCGCCAGGTTGGGCGCCGTGCCCAGCATGAAGTGCCGCAGGTCGTAGACGGAGCCGGAGCCGGTGTCGAAGAGCGGCAGCATGGCCTTGAGCGACGCCATGCCGCGCTCGTAGAGCAGCCGCGCCTCCTCGCCCAGCTTCTCGCCCGCCGTCTCCTTCAGGTCGTAGAGGCCGATCAGGGAGTACATGAAGCCGTTGAGCACGAAGGAGCTGGGCGTGGTGGGGTACTCCTCGTACCAGTCGTGCCGGTTCATGAACACCGCCTTGACCCCGCGCTGCTCCGCCGGCAGCTTGAAGGGCGCCGTGGCCCGGAGCGCCGCGCCCAGGAACGCCGGATCCTTGGTCAGCTGGTAGGCCCTGACCAGCGTGGACATGGCCTGGCCTTGCGCCATGGCCGAGTACCAGCCCGGATCCAGGGATTTGAAGCCTTCTCCCAACTTCCTGGTGACCATGATGGGCCAGCCGCCGCGCTCGTCCTGGTTGCGCAGCAGCCAGCGGCTGGCGGCGAAGAAGGCGGCCATGTGGGCGGTGGCCGAGACGGTGACGTTGTCCAGGAGGCCGCGGCCTTTGGCCACCAAGCGCAGCACCCGCTTGGGCATGATCTTGGTCTGCTTGACCGCCTTGGTGTTGGAGAGCCCCACGCCCTTGCGGAGGTCCGTCAGCAGGTCGCGGGTCAGCGTGCTCCAGCTGCCGCGCGCGCCGACGCCGTAGAAGATGTCCCGGTCCCTGAGGGCGATGAGCTGCGTGCTGGACACGTAGTGCACGGTGAAGAGCTGGTTCCTCTCCGTGGTCTCCAGCACCACGGACACGCTGCCGTTGCTCAGCAGCTTCAGGTCGAAGGAGATGACGAAATCCCGGCCGTTGTTCAGCTCCAGGGAGACGCCCTCGGAGCTTTCTGCGGAAAAAGGAAAGCCCGGGAGAAGGCCGGCTCAGCGCGGGAGGATTCTCCTTTCCCAAGGGTTGGGGAGGATTCTCCATTCCCAAGGGTTGGGGAGGATTCCTCCTTTCCCAAGGGTTGGGGAGGATTCTCCATTCCCAAGGGTTGGGGAGGATTCTCCTTTCCCAAGGGTCGGGGAGGATTCCAGAGGCCATCCCCGCTCCCGGGAGGGATTCCAAAGGTTTTTAGAGCAGCCCTTCAATAATTCGGCGTTCTGGACTGGGAATGAAGGATTGGGAATGGAAGGGATGGGGAATGAAGGACTGGGAATGAGAAATTGAGAATGAAAAGGATGGGGAATGAAGGACTGGGAATGAAAAATCGGGAATGAAAAGGATGGGGAATGAAGGATTGGGAATTAAAAGGATGGGAAATGAAGGACTGGGAATGAAAAATTGAGAATGAAAAGGATGGGGATGAAAATGATGGGGAATGGAGAATTGGGAATGGAAGGGATGGGGAATGAAGGACTGGGAATGAAAGGAATGGGAATGGAGGATTGGGAATCAAAAGGATGGGAAATTAAGGACTGGGAATGAAAAACTGAGAATGAAAAGGATGGGGAATGGAGGACTGGGAATGAAAATGATGGGGAATGGAGAATTGGGAATGAAAAGGATGGGGAATGAAGGACCATGAACGAAGGATTGAGAATTAAAAGGATGGAGAATGAAGGACTGGGAATGAAAATGATGGGGAATGAAGGATATGGAATTTAAAGGATGAGGAATGAAGGACTGGGAATGAAAAATTGGGAATGAAAAGGATGGGGAATGAAGGATTGGGAATGCAGGACTGGGAATGAAAAATTGGGAATGAAAATTATGGGGAATGAAGGACTGGGAATGAAAAGGATGGGGAATGAAGGACTGGGAATGAAGAACTGGGAATGAAAAGGATGGGGAATGAAGGACTGGGAATGAAAAGGATGGGGAAGGAATGACTGGGAATGAAGGATTGAGAAAGAAAGGATGGGAAATGAAAAGGATGGGATATGGAGAATTGATTGGGAATGAAGGATTGGGAATGAAGGGACTGGGAAGGAAAAGGATGGGGAAGGAAAAGGATGGAGAATGAAAAGGATGAAGAGTGAAGAGGACGGGAAATGAAGCATAAGGAACAAAAAGGATTGGGAACGAAGGACTGGGAATGAAGGACTGGAAATTGAAAGGATGGGGAACAAAGGACTGGCAGTGAAGGCTTGGGAATGAAAAAGATTGGGAACGAAGGACTGGGAACGAAAGACCGGAATCAAGGATTGGGAACAAACGCCGAACGAAACGCCAGCCCCCCAACAACTCCCATTCCCTGCTCCGGAATTCCCGACACCCACCTGGGCAGGAGAACTGCTTGACTCTGGTGAGGCGGGACTTGTCCCAGACGGTGGTGAGGGAGCAGCCCTTGGGCACCGTCCACTCCCCGTTCCCGTTCCCGTTGCCGTTGCCGTCTCCCGCCGTCTCGTACACCTCCACGTGCGGCGGCTTCTCCGTCAGGTTCTTGCTGTAGTGGCTCAGCCCGTACTGGGCGATCTGGATGGGGTAGAAGTAGCCCTGAGGGCCCCACTGCGTGGAGAGAGGAACTCCTGCCCGGAAAAAAACATGGAAAAAGGCGTTGGAATGAGGGGGAAACTCCTCCTCTGCGCCCCAGAATTCCCGGAGCGCCATCGACGCGGTTGGAGGCGAGAGGGAAGTCCTGGGGAAGGAGGGGGTTGGGTCTTTTCCCACTAAAATCGGGAATTCTGTGGGTTTAGGTGGCAGAGGAATTCCTGGCGTGGTCTCCCTGACTTTTATGGAATTGTGGGATGGGCTGGGTGCAGGGGAACCTCATCCTATTCCAGCCCTTCCAAGGGCAGGGCTACTTCCATCATCCCAGAGTCCTCCAAGCTGGCCTTGGACATTCCCAGGATGCAGGGGCAGCCCCAGCTTCTCCGGGAATTCCGGCCCAGCCAGAATTCCTTCCCAAGATCCCGTCCATCCCTGCCCTCCAGCACTGGGAGCCATTCCCTGTGTCCCATCCCTCCCATCCTTGATGATCCCAAGGCTGGAGGTGCCACCACAAAACCCCATTCCCACTTTCCCTCATTCCCACATTTCCACCAGGACATCCAGCTTGCTCTGCACTTCCAGCGCATTTCACAGAGCGCTTCCAGGAGCCTTTAAGGATCATCCCAACCTTGGGAATCCCCAGGATTCCCACCAGGACATCCAGCTCATTCCACACTTCCAGCACACTTCACTGAGCGCTTCCAGCACGTTTTAAGGATCATCCCAGCCCCGGGAACCCCCTGGAATTCCCATGACTCCCATGCTCCCACACCTTCCATGCCGCTGATGCACTTGACCCTACTGCCATTCCCACATTCCCACCAGGACATCCAGGTCACTCTGCACTTCCAGCACATTTCTTGGAGCACTTCCAGGAGCCTTTAAGAATCATCCCAAGACTGGGAACCCCCTGGAACCCCCTGGAATCCCCATGACTCCCATGACTCCCATGAATCCCCGTGACTCCCATGCTCCGCACTTGACCCTACCGCCATTCCCACATTCCCACCAGGACATCCAGCTCACTCCACACTTCCAGCACACTTCACTGAGCGCTTCCAGCACATTCCAAGGATCATCCCACCCCCAGGAACTCCCTGGAATTCCTGTGACTCCCATGACTCCCGTGAATTCCCATGACTCCCATGCTCCCACACCTTCCATGCCGCTGATGCACTTGACCCTACCGCCATTCCCACATTCCCACCAGGACATCCAGGTCACTCCACACTTCCAGCACATTTCACAGAGCGCTTCCAGGAGACTTCAAGGATCATCCCACCCCCAGGAACCCCCTGGAATCCCCGTGAATCCCCGTGACTCCCATGCTCACACCTTCCACGCCGCTGATGCACTTGACCCTACCGCCGTTCCCACATTCCCACCAGAACATCCAGCTCACTCCACACTTCCAGCACATTCCAAGGACCATCCCACTCCCATTCCAGAACATTCCAAGGACCACCCCACCCCCAGGAACCCCCTGGAATTCCCATGACTCCCGTGACTCCCATGAGTCCCCGTGACTCCCATGCTTCGCACTTGACCCTACCGCCATTCCCACATTCCCACCAGGACATCCAGCTCACTCCACACTTCCAGCACACTTCACTAAGCGCTTCCAGCACATTTTAAGGACCATCCCACCCCCTGGAACCCCCTGGAATTCCTGTGACTCCCATGACTCCCATGAATCCCCATGACTCCCGTGCTCCCACAACTTCCACGCCGCTGATGCCATTCCCACATTCCCACCAGGACATCCAGTTCACTCCACACTTCCAGCACATTCCAAGGACCATCCCACCCCCTGGAACCCCCTGGAACCCCCATGACTCCCGTGCCCCACACCTTCCATGCCGCTGATGCACTTGACCCTACCGCCATTCCCACATTCCCACCAGGACATCCAGCTCACTCCACACTTCCAGCACATTCCAAGGACCATCCCACCCCCAGGAACCCCCAGGAACCCCCTGGAACCCCCGTGACTCCCGTGCTCACACCTTCCACGCCGCTGATGCACTTGACGCGGTCGCGCAGCTCGACGTTGTAGCCCTCGAAGGACATGAAGACGCCGTGCGGGCGGTAGGGCGCGCGCTGCGCGTACACCTTGGAGTAGCTGTGCGAGAACTCGAAGCGCTCGCGGCCCTCGGCCTGCGCGATGCGCCCGTACACCTGGAAGTATTTCTCCAGCCAGCTGAAGGGCAGGAACACCTCGGCGCCCTCGCGCCGCCCCTTCACCGTCTGCTCCTCGTTGATGACGCAGTCGATCTCCTCGTACCTGGGCCCCGCCACCCTGCCCGGCGACGCCTCCTCGCCCTCGGGAATTCCGGCGGCGCCGCCGCGGCGTTCCGGGGCGGGATGGGAGCAGCGGGCCCAGAGCAGGAGCGAGAGCAGAGCCAGGAGGGAGCAGAGCACCAGGAGAGCCTTGGAGCTGAGGCGGGCCAGGCAGCGCATGGTGCTGCATTCCTGGGGAAAAAAACGGGGGAAAACGGGGTCAGAACATGGATTTGGGATGTTCTCGATGGGCCAGGCAGCGCATGGTGCTGCATTCCTGGGGAAAAAAATGGGATGAGAACATGGATTTGGGATGTTCTGGATGGGCCAGGCAGCGCATGGTGCTGCATTCCTGGGAAAAAAAACAGGGGAAAATGGGGTCAGAACATGGATTTGGGATGTTCTCGATGGGCCAGGCAGCACATGGTGCTGCATTCCTGGGGAAAACATGGAAAAACGGGGAGAAATGGGGTCAGAACATGGATTTGGGATGTTCTCGATGGGAATGGTCAGGGTGACAGGGCCAGGGAGCGCATGGGGCAGCATTCCTGGGGAAAATGGGGAAAAACATGGAAAAATGGGGTCAGAACATAGATTTGGGATTTCCCAGGTGGGAATGGTCAGAGTTACACAGCCAGGCAGCGCATGGTGCTGCATTCCTGGGAAAAAATAGGGAAAAATATGGAAAAACAGGGTCAGAAGATGGATTTGGGATGTTCTGGATGGGAATGGTCAGCATTCTTGGGGAAAATACAGAAAAACTGGATCAGAACAGGGATTTGGGCTTTCCCAGATGGGAATGGTCAGCACATGGTCAGCAGTCCTGGGAAAACACGGAAAAATGGGATCAGGAAAGGGATTTTGGGATGTTCTGGATGGGAAAGGTCAGCATGCGGTCCTGCGGGCCTGGGAAAAACGGGATCAGGATGGGGATTTGGGATTTCCTGGATGGGAAGGGCACTCATGGGGGAATATTCCTGGGAAAACAACGGAAAAATGGGATCAGGACAAGGATTTGGGATTTCCCAGCTGGGAACGGCGCCCCTGATTCCTGGGAATCAGGGAAATGTGGGATCCAAGCTGGGAGAGGAACTCCAGGGATCCCAGCAGAGCCGGGAAGAAACGGGAATGGGGAAAAGCAGCGTTGCTCTTACCTTAGGGAAAGGGAATTCTGGGAATTCTGGGAATCCTAACGCATCTCGAGCTTCCAGAGGCAAAAATCCCGGGATTTACGGATTCCTCTAGGGATTCCTGCAGGGAAAACCGGGAAAAACGGAGCTGGAGCAGCGCCAGATGGAGCTTTTCCTGGGAAATCCTGGTATTCCCAGGAAACTCCTCAGAATTCCAGGAAAATCCTGACATGCCCAGGGAAATCCTGGTATTCCCAGGAAACGCTTCAGAATTCCAGGAAAACCCTCAGGGGATCCCAGGAAATTCCAGATCCCGTATTCCCGAATCCCAGAGCCGGGATTCCAGCACTCCACATTCCCCCAGCCCGTATCCCGCATTCCCGCACATTCCCAACCCACATTCCCGGCCCGCATTCCCAAATAATTCCCAGCGCTCCCATTCCCTCATCCCAGGCTCCGGCAGCAGCCCCGAGGCGCTCCGAGCACGCCCGGCCCCCGGCTAATCGCGCTGCCCCGTGTCCCCGCCGCCGCCATGATCCCCAGCAGTGCCGCTATCCCCGCCGCTCCCGTTATCCCGGGAATTCCCGGGAATTCCCGGCCCCGCTCCCTTTACCCGGGGCCTGGCGGGCGGCGGAACCACCCGCGCGGGGCAGCGGGGGGAGCACGGAGGGCGCGCGCCGGAGGCCCCGCCCTCGCGCGCCGCGGCCAATGGGAGCGCGCGGCGGGGGCGGGCGCCGGCCAATAGGAGAGCGCGGCGCGGCGGTGCCGCCGCCATAACGGCGCCGGGTAGGGCGGGGCGGGAAGGAGGAGGCGCCGCCGCCGCCGCCGCCACCCCGGGGCGGCTCCGGGAGCGCTGCGGGCGCCGCTCGCACCCGCGCGGGGCCCCGGCAGCGCCGCAGGCCCCGCTGGCACCGGCGCGGCCTCCGGTGGTACCGGGGGGGGGAGCGGCGGGGGCGGCCCCGCCCCGGATTCCCGCGAGAGCGGCGGCGGCCAATCAGAAGCGCGCGTTTAATGGGCGGGGCTTGCGGGCGGCGCGCGGCGCTGATTGGCTGGCGGGGGCCGCGCCCACTGCGCGGTCACGTGGCAGGGCCGCGTGGGGCGGGAGCCGCCGGCTTGGGTGGTGGCAATTAACGCGGGTTAATGAATAATTAATTAATGAATAATTAATGAGCAATCGATGCATAATCGATGGATAATGGATGGAAGGAGCCGGGAGAGCGGCGGGGCTGGGGGAGCGGCTGCGCCAGGGGAGGTTTGGGAATGTCGGGATAATTCCCACCTGGAAAATTCCCGCCTGGAAAATTCCCACCTGGAAAAAGCTCCAGGCGTGGAAGAGCCGCCAGGCAGGGCTGGAGTCGAATCCCAGAGGGATTGAAACCCTTTGGATGTGGCACCTGGGGACAGCGGCTTGGTTGGAGTCCAGGAGCTCCGAGGGTTTTTCCAACAGGAAGAATTCCATGATTCCGGACAAATTCCGGATCCTCCATCCCTAAAAACCGCCCAGCTCGGGATAAACCCGACAGAGCCAGGATGGACGCGGTTCAATCCCAATCCATCGCTAGCCCCGGGAATTCTGCACCCTGCCCACCAGGAGCTGCAGCTTCGGAGCGGATCCCAGGCCTGGAAAAGGCTGGAAAATCGGGAATCTCCCAAGGAATTGTTATCCACGGCCTCGCCAGCTCCTGATTCCTGGATTCCCTCGATTTACCAGGAAAACCAATCCCAATCCAGCGCCGATTCCACGTTGGAGGCAGCAGCACCTCTCGGACACCGATTCCCATCCCGCTTTTTCCTTGGTTTTGCCAAGGAGCTGGAATTGCTTCCATCAACCTCAACATTCCCATCTTTCCCTCAATTATTCCTCGGATCCAAGACAACTTTCCCATCTTTTCCTCAATTCTTCCCCAGATCCAAAGCGAAGTTTCCTATCTTTTCCTGATTTATTCCTCAGATCCAAAGGAAACATTCCCATCTTTTCCTGAGATCCAAAGGAAACATTCCCACCTTTTCCTGATTTATTCCTCCGATCCAAAGGAAACATTCCCATCCTTTCCTGATTTATTTTCATATCCAATGGAAGCATTCCCATCTTTTCCTGATTTATTCTCAGATCCAAAGGAAACATTCCCATCTTTTCCTGATTTATTCTCAGATCCAAAGGAAAGTTTCCCATCTTTTCCTCAAATCCAAAGGGAAGTTTCCCATTTTTTCCCAATTTATTCCTCATATCCAAAGGAAACATTCCCATCTTTTGCTGATTTATTCCTCAGATCCAAAGGGAAGTTTCCCATCTTTTCCCGGTTTATTCTCGGATCCAAAGGAAACATTCCCATCTTTTCCCGGTTTATTCTCAGATCCAAAGGAAACATTCCTGTCTTTCCCTGGTTTATTCTTGGAATCCAAAGGAAACATTCCCATCTTTTCCTGATTTATTCCTCAGATCCAGAGTGAAGTTTCCCATCTTTTGCTGATTTATTTTCTTATCCAATGGAAACATTCCCATCTTTTGCTGATTTATTTTCATATCCAATGGAAACATTCCCGTCTTTTCCCAGTTTATTCTCGGATCCAAAGGAAACATTCCCAGGGCTCCGTGGCCCAGCCCGTCCCTCGCTCCCGGCCCCGGCGGCTCCGGGCTGGGCTCAGAAGTTTTCCCTGGAGAAGCGGAAGCCGAAGGCGCGGCAGTGCCGGCGGACGAGCCCGGCCAGCGCCGCGGGGCCGCAGAAGAACACGGAGACGTTCCCGCGCCGCTCCGCCGCCACCTTCCCGAACACCTGCGGCGGGAGCGCCGGGATCTGCCGCTCCCTCCCCTCCCTGCCCATCCCGTCATCCCGGATCCCGTCCCGTCATCCCGGATCCCGTCATGTCATCCCGGAATTCCATCCTGTCATCCCGGATCCCACCCCAGATCCCGTCCCATCATCCCAGATCCCATCCCATCATCCCGGAATTCCATCCTGTCATCCCGGATCCCATCCCGGATCCCGTCCCGTCATCCCGGATCCCATCCCGTTATCCCGGAATTCCATCCTGTCATCCCGGATCCCATCCCGTCATCCTGGATCCCACCCCGGATCCTGTCCCATCATCCCAGATCCTGTCCCGTCATCCCGGATCCCATCCCGTCATCCCGGATCCCATCCCGTCATCCCGGATCCCATCCCGTCATCCCAGAATTCCATCCCGTCATCCGGGATCCCGTCCCGTCATCCCGGATCCCATCCCATCATCCCGGATCCCATCCCGTCATCCCGGGCTAGAGGAGACACTTGGGACGAGGCCATCTCTGCAGTCCTTTCCAGCCCAACCCATTCCATGATTGTGATCCCATTCCATGATTTTGTGATCCCATTCCCCAGTTCTCTGATCCCATCCTCCAATTCTCTGACCCCATTCCATGATTCTCTCATCCCATTCCATGATTTTCTGACCCCATTCCACGAGCCCATGATCCCATTCCATGATTCCAGAATCTGACCCAGAATGAGAGGCTTGGAATGAGATCATCTTCCCATTCTCTCCCAGCCCATTCCCTGGTTCTCTGATCCCATTCCCCAATTCCATGATCCATTCCCCAATTCCATGCTCCATTCCCCAATTCCATGCTCCATTCCCCAATTCCATGCTCCATTCCCCGATTCCATGCTCCATTCCCCGATTCCATGCTCCATTCCCCGATTCCATGCTCCATTCCCCGATTCCATGCTCCATTCCCCGATTCCATCCTCCATTCCCCGATTCCCTCCTCCATTCCCGTATTCCATGCTCCATTCCCCGATTCCATCCTCCATTCCCCAATTCCCTCCTCCATTCCCGTATTCCATCCTCCATTCCCCGATTCCCCACTCCATTCCCCGATTCCCCACTCCATTCCCCAATTCCATCCTCCATTCCCCGATTCCCCGCTCCATTCCCCGATTCCCCACTCCATTCCCCGATTCCGCTCTCCATTCCCCGATTCCCCGCTCCATTCCCCGATTCCGCGCTCCCTCCCTTGGCTCCGCTCACGCTCTCCGGCCCGCGCAGCATTCCCGCTCCGCGGCTCCCGCACTCCCTGACCTTGTCCCAGTCGGGCCGGCCGGGCCGGGTGCGGCTCCGGAGGCCGGAGATGGAATCCCGCTGCTCCCGGGCCGCCAGCAGCTCCAGCGCCAGCTGCAGCCCCAGCGCCCGCACGTCGCCCGCGCCCAGCGCCGAGGTCATGTACAGCTGCAGCTCCAGGAAATTCCCTGGAATTCCCAGCGGTTCCAGCGGCCCGCCGGGATGCGGCCCTGCGGGTTTTCCCGGGAATGGCGCTCACCTCCCGGCTCCAGCTCCTCCTGCTCCGTCTCCAGCTTGGCCAGGAGGCCCAGGAACCACTGCAGGTGCTGCTGGTCCCGCGTGATCCAGATGAAATCCACCTGGATTTCAGGGCGGGACTCGGCGTGGGCACTCACCGGATCCCAGAGATGGATCCCAGCACCAGATCCCAGCGCCGGATCTTGGTTCCAAATCCCAGCACCGGATCCCCAACAGCAGATCCCAGTTCCAGATCCCAGCAGCGGATCCTGACACCAAATCCCAGCACCGGATCCCGACACAAAATCCCAACACCAAATCCCAGCACCGGATCTTGGTTCCAAATCCCAGCACCAAATCCCCAAGAGCAGATCCCAGCACCAGATCCTGACACAAAATCCCGACACCAAATCCCAGCACCGGATCCTGACCCAAAATCCTGACACAAAATCCCAACACCAAATCCCAGCACCAGATCTTGGTTCCAAATCCCAGCACCAAATCCCCAAGAGCAGATCCCAGCACCAGATCCTGATGCAAAATCCCGACACCAAATCCCAGCAGCAGATCCCAACACAAAATCCCAACAGCAGATCCTAGTGCCAGATCCTGAAACCAAATCCTGACACCAGATCCCAGCACCAGATCTTGGCGCCAAATCCCGGCACCAAATCCCGACACCAGATCCAGGCCCCGTTCCCAAAGCTCCCGGATTTGAGGGATGCTCCCAGGCTCTCCGCCCTGGGACCCTGCAGCCCCATCCCAGGCCGAGCCTGGATCCCACATCTCCTCTTGTTCCCGTTCCCACCTTCCGGAGCGTCATCTCCTCATCCCGCCGTTCCTCGCTCCAGGAGAAGCGGCAGCTGGGGCAGCTCTGCTTCCGCCGCCGGTACCTGCCGGGAGAGCGGCGCTCCGACTCCTTCCTGCCCCTTCCTGCCTTTTCCTGCTCCTTCCTGCCTTTTCCTGCCCATTCCTGCTCCTTCCTGCCCCTTCCTGCCCATTCCTGCTCCTTCTTTCCCATTCCTTCCTTTTCCTGCCTTTTCCTGCCCATTCCCTGCCCTTCCTTCCCACGGCCAAGCTCCCTCCAAATTCCCAAGGAAAATCCTGGCGCGGAGGGAGGCCCCACGCGTGGCCGTGGGAATGGATCCCGAGGAAGGAGAGCATCCCAAGGACTGGATCCCACGGATGGAGGATTGGGTCCATGCCATCAATCCCTGGGATATTCCCGGATTCCAGGGCTCGGCGGGACCCACCGGAACATGATGCTCTGCAGGATGGAGGCGAAGGGGGTGATCCCGATGCCGGCTCCGATGAGGACGGCGTGCTCCGAGGTGAAGATCCGCCGGCTCGGAGTTCCGTACGGACCGTCCAGGAAGCACTGGGACAGATCCAAAGGCAGCGACACATCCAGGATCTCCAGGGGCTGGAGCAGCTCCCGGGCGGAGAAGGGCACAAAGGGGATCCCGGAATTTGGGATCTTCCCGGGCTTTTGTGGGAGCAAGGAGTGGGTGGGAAGGACTGGAGTTTTCCAGCAGGTGGGATCATCCGTGCACAGGGATACAGGGATGGAGCAGCTGGGAATGGGATGGGAATTGGATCCATGGGATGGGATGGGATGGGAATGGGATGGGATGGGATGGGATGGGATGGGATGGGATGGGATGGGATGGGATGGGATGGGATGGTGGGAACGGGGATGGGATGGGATGGGATGGGATGGGATGGGATGGGATGGGATGGGATGGGATGGGATGGGATGGGATGGGATGGGATGGGATGGAGGGAACGGGGATGGGATGGGATGGGATGGAGGGAACGGGGATGGGATGGTGGGAATGCTGATCCCAGCCCATTTTCCGGGATCCAGGAAAGGCGGGAACATCCTCACCTTGACGCTGCAGCTCCGCTGGGTCTCCCCGGGCCCGGCGCCCTGCAGGAGAGGGGAGCAGTGACCATCCCCCCTTCCCAAGCACTCCCAAAATTCCCTGGATTTGAAGTGTTTTCCCACTGGGCTGCGCACACAATTCCAGCTGTCAATGCCACAATAATATCCAAGGAATTTCTTTCCAAAGAGGAGCTTTTGAAGGAGCTTTATCCCGTTTGGGATCCAGTTCCTGTCCCCGGAGCTCACCCCCTGCTCCGGGTCCTTTCCCGGGAAAGCGGCTCCGGAGGCTCGGAACGCCGTCAGCTCCACGGCTCCATCCCTGCCGGAGGCCACGGATCCTTCCTGGGAACAAAGGCCGGGAATCGGCGCTGGGATCACCTGTCCTGGGATCTGCTGGGCCTCCAGCAGGGTCATAGGAATTCCCATTCCATGGGGCACAGAATCCCATCAGTCCCAAATCCCACCATCCCATCCATCCATCCCAAACCCCATTCCATGGAGCACAAAATCCCATCTGTCCCAAATCCCACCATCCCATCCATCCATGCATCCCAAATCCCATTCTGTGGAGCACAAAATCCCATCCATCCCAAATCCAACCATCCCATCCATCCATCCCAAATCCCATTTGATGGGGCATAAAATCCCATCAATCCCATCCATTGTCCATCCATCCATGCATCCCAAATCCCGTTCCATGGAGCACAAAATCCCACCAGTCCCAAATCCCACCATCCCACGTGTCCATCCATCCCAAATCCCACCGGTGGGAATTGGTGTCCCTCTGCCAAGGCCGTGTGACCCCGATGGAGGGACACAATTCCCGCTCCATGGGACACAAATCCGTCAAGGCTGGACAAGCAGGGAATGTTCATCCCGAGGGATTCCCCGGCTGGGATGATCCCACGGGATCCACTCCGCATCCAGCTGCACCCATCCCTCTGATCCCAGTCCCACAGTCCCACCTGTTCCCGGTGCCGGCTCCTCCAGCTCTTCCCGGGCGGATTCGGCTCCGGGCCGTGCGATTCCAGCTGCTGGAAGTACTCGTAGAGCTTGGTGGTCCATTGGCCCCGCGCCCGGATGTGCAGCCAGAGGGTTTCTGTGGGATCAACCCCAAAAATCCTGGAATTCTCTGGATTGGGAAGAGCTTCCAACCCAACTCATCCCGTGGAACCGCCTTCCATAGCCCGGCTCGCTCCAAGCCCCGTCCGGGCTGGAAAAACATCACCGTGGGCATGGAAAAGAGATCCAGGGGTGGGAAACGGATCCCAAGGGTGGGAAAGAGATCCCAAGGGTGGGAAGCATTCCAAGGATGGAAAACAGATCCAGGGTTGGGACATGGATCCTAAGGGTGGGAAAACAGATCCTAAGGGTGGGAAACAGATTCCAAGGGTGAGAATACAGATCCCAAGTAGGAAAACAGATCCCAAGGATAAGAAAATATTCCAGGGATGGGAAACAGATCCCAGGTAGGAAAACTGATCCTGTGGATGGAAAAGAGATCCTGGGGATGGAAAACAGATCTCAGGGATGGGAAACAGATCCCAAGGGTGAGAAACATTGCAGGGATGGGACACAGATCCCAAGGGTGGGAACCAGATCCCAGGGATGGGTCACAGATCCCAAGGGTGGGAACCAGATCCCAGGGATGGGTCCCAGATCCCGGGGATGTTGAGGGAAAGTTCCAGGGCAGTTGGCAGGGAAGGCAGGAACCTGGCTGCTCCGGGGCGCTGCTGATGGAGAAGGGGTGCCACTCGTAGGCGGCGATGGCCGGCACGTTCAGGTAGACGTAATCCCCCGGCTGGAAGCGGAAGGATCTCGGCCTCTGGATCACCAGGTGGGTCACCTGCGGGAGAGCGGGAGCAGGAAAACCGGGAATGGCCGAGGGGAACCTCCCGCTGGGCTCTGCGCGGCGGGAATTCCGGGTCCTGCCCCCCACTGGGGTTTGTTCCCCATTCCCTGCCCAGTTTGGGTTGTGCAAAATCCCAGTTCAGACCGGGCTCAAAATAAGGGATTTGGGGGGGAAATTCCGTGTTCCAGGAGTTTCCGTTCTGCTCCGCTTGTTCCGTGAGTTTTGATAAAACAGGGGAAAAGACTTGGAAATAAAGGAATTCCTGTGGCCTCCTGCTGCCACCTCCAGCTTTCCTGGAGGCTTGTTCCTTCATTCCCAGAGTGCCAGGAGGAGGTGGGAGGTGGGATAGTGGGAATTTGGGATAGTGGGAATTTGGGATGGATGGATGGATGGATGGATGGATGGATGGATGGATGGATGGATGGATGGATGATGGATGATGGATGGATGATGGATGATGGATGATGGATGATGGATGGATGGATGGATGGATGGATGATGGATGATGGATGGATGATGGATGGATGGATGGATGGATGGATGGATGGATGATGGATGGATGATGGATGGATGGATGATGGATGGATGGATGGATGGATGGATGATGGATGATGGATGGATGATGGATGGATGGATGGATGGATGGATGGATGGATGGATGGATGATGGATGGATGATGGATGGATGGATGGATGATGGATGGATGGATGGATGGATGGATGGATGGATGGATGGATGATGGATGGATGATGGATGGATGGATGGGGGATGGATGGATGATGGATGGATGGATGGATGATGGATGGATGGATGATGGATGGATGATGGATGGATGGATGATGGATGGATGATGGATGATGGATGGATGATGGATGGATGGAGGGATGATGGATGATGGATGGATGATGGATGGATGGATGTATGGATGGATGGAGGGATGATGGATGGATGATGGATGGAGGGATGGGATGTGCGATGCTAGGAATTTAGGATGGATGGATTTATGGGATTTGTGGTGGATAGGATGGTGGGATTTGGGAGGTCTGGGATTTGGGATATTTGGGGATTTTTGGGATTTACTCCCACCTTGGAGGGCAGCAGCTTGGCCTCCAGGATGTGCACATCCCCCGCCCGGCGCCACGCCCAGCCCAGAACCTTCTCCAGCACGAACAGGGAGCCGGGAATGAGGAACCACTTCCAGAACTGGGGAGCGTGCAGGAGCAGCAGGATCCACACGGGGATGTAGGAGAGGTGGCTCCAGTAAAAAATCTGGGAATGGGAATGGGAACAGGAGTGGGCAAGGGAAGTGCTGGACCCAATTGGTGCTTCTTGGTGGGGCTGTCTGGGCATCCCAGTGGGAAAAGGCAGCCCGAGGGAATCCTGGAATCTCTGGGATTTGCCTTGGGAAGGTCCCTAAACCCACCCAGCTCCAATCCCAACACCTCCCGCTATCCCAGGCTGCTCCAGGGACACTCCCAGGGATCCAGGAGCAGCCGCAGCTCCTCCGGGAATTCCCTCCCAGCTGGGAAATCATCCCCCGGGTCCCGTGGGGCAGAAAATCCCGGGAATCCCGAACTGCGAGCGTGGCAGCCGCGGGGTCCCGGGGGGGCAGCACCCAGGGGCAGCACCCACGGGTGCCCTCGGTTCCCAGCGCGGCAGCCGCGGCCTTCCCGGCGGGAATTCCGCGGGCTCACCTGGAAGTGGCCGCCTCGGCGCACGCAGGGGCTGGAGCAGGCGAGCATGGCCACGAGCAGCGCCAGCAGCGCCAGCTCGGCCGGGGCCGGCGGCCGCGCCCGCAGCGCCGCGCCTGGGCACGGGCACGGCTCAGCGCCGGTGGCACCGCGGGAGCGCCCACCGGGAGCGACCACCGGGAATACCCCGGGAGACACAGCCCGGGAGCGCCCACCGGGAGCGACAGCCGGGAATACCCCGGGAGGGACAACCGGGAGGGACCACCGGGAGCGACAGCCGGGAATACCCCGGGAGGGACCACCGGGAGGGACCACCGGGAGCGACACCCGGGAGGGACAACCGGGAGCGACAGCCGGGAATACCCCGGGAGAGACAGCCCGGGAGCGCCCACCGGGAGCGACAGCCGGGAATACCCCGGGAGACACAGCCCGGGAGCGCCCACCGGGAGCGACAGCCGGGAATACCCCGGGAGGGACAACCGGGAGGGACCACCGGGAGCGACACCCGGGAGGGACAACCGGGAGGGACCACCGGGAGGGACAACCGGGAGGGACAGCCGGGAGTGACACCCGGGAGGGACACCCCGGAGGGACAACCGGGAGGGACAACCGGGAGGGACAACCGGGAGGGACAACCGGGAGGGACACCCGGGAATACCCCGGGAGAGACAGCCCGGGAGCGCCCACCGGGAGGGACAACCGGGAGGGACAACCGGGAGGGACAACCGGGAGGGACAACCGGTGGGGACAACCGGGAGGGACCACCGGGAGGGACCACCGGGAGGGACAAACGGGAGTGACACCCGGGAGGGACAACCGGGAGGGACCACCGGGAGGGACAACCGGGAGGGACCACCGGGAGGGACAACCGGGAGGGACAACCGGGAGGGACACCCGGGAGGGACAACCGGGAGGGACAACCGGGAGCCGCTAGAGGGGGATCACAGCCCGCGGCTGCTGCCCGGGCCCTGTCCCCTGTCCTGTCCCCTGTCCCCTGTCCCCTGTCCCTGTCCCCTGTCCCTGTCCCCTGTCCCCTGTCCTGTCCCCTGTCCCGTGTCCCCTGTCCTGTGTCCATGCCCTGTCCTGTCCCCTGTCCCCTGTCCCTGTCCCCGCCTGTGCCCTCGCAGCCCCCCTGGCACGGGCACCCCTTCTCCAGGGCATCCCCCCCTCCTTGGGACACGGGTGCCCTTCCACGGCATCCCGTGTCCCGTGTCACTGACCCACCCGTGCCAGCTGTGCCCCGTGTCACTGACCCACCCGTGCCAGCTGTGTCCCGTGTCACTGTCCCAGCTGTGTCCCGTGTCACTGACCCGCGTGTGCCAGGTGTGCCCCCGCGTGGGCTGTCCCCAGGGCCAGCACCAGGTGTCCCACGCGCTCGTGGCCCCGCACGTGCAGCTCCAGCGGGAACAGCTCCGCCAGCGGCGTGGAGCGCAGCCAGGCCAGGGAGCGGCGCAGCATCAGCGCCTGGGGACAGGCACGGGACAGGGACGGGACAGGGACAGGACAGGGACAGGGACAGGACAGGCACGGGACAGGGACAGGATAGGGACAGGGATGGGACAGGGACAGGGACAGGGACAGGGACAGGGATGGGACAGGGACAGGACAGGGACAGGGACAGGACAGGGATGGGGACAGGGATGGGGACAGGGACAGGACAGGGACAGGACAGGGACAGGACAGGGACAGGACAGGGACAGGGACAGGACAGGGACAGGGACAGGACAGGGACAGGGATGGGGACAGGGACAGGGACAGGGACAGGACAGGGACAGGGATGGGGACAGGGACAGGACAGGGACAGGACAGGGACAGGACAGGGACAGGGACAGGGACAGGACAGGGACAGGACAGGGACAGGACAGGGACAGGGACAGGGACAGGGACAGGACAGGGACAGGACAGGGACAGGACAGGGACAGGACAGGGACAGGGACAGGGACAGGGACAGGACAGGGACAGGGATGGGGACAGGGACAGGATAGGGACAGGACAGGGACAGGACAGGGACAGGGATGGGGACAGGGACAGGACAGGGACAGGACAAGGACAGGACAGGGACAGGGACAGGGACAGGGACAGGGACAGGACAGGGACAGGGACAAGGATGGGGACAGGGACAGGGACAGCCACAAGGGACGGGGGACAGGGACAGGGATGGGGACAGGGACGGAGACAGCGACAGGGACACCTGTCTCCCTCCCCGCCGTGTCCCCCAGTGTCCCCCGTGTCCCCGGTGTCCCCCGGTTTCCCCGGTATCCCCAGTGTCCCCCATGTCCCCCTGTCCCCGGTGTCCCACTCTCCCCGCTCTCCCCGGTATCCCCGGTGTCCCGCTGTCCCGCTGTCCCCGCTGTCCCCGCTCTCCCCGGTATCCCCGGTGTCCCGCTGTCCCGCTGTCCCGCTGTCCCGCTGTCCCGGTGTCCGGGGCACTCACGGCCAGCAGGGCGCAGTTGAGGTTGAGGCTCTGCCCGCAGCCCCGGGCCAGCGCCAGGGCGGGGCCGCGCTCCCGGTGCCGCAGAGCGCCCAGGGCGAGCAGGAGCGCCGTGCTGGCGGCCCAGAGCGCCAGGCACCGGAGCCCGGCCCGGTGATCCCCGGGGCATTCCCGGGAAAGGCACCGGAGCCCGGCCCGGTGATCCCCGCGGGATTCCCGGGAAAAGCAGCAGATCCCGGCCCGGTGATCCCCGCGGCATTCCCGGGAAAAGCAGCAGATCCCGGCCCGGTGATCCCCGCGGCATTCCCGGGAAAGGCACCGGAGCCCGGCCCGGTGATCCCCGCGGCATTCCCGGGAAAAGCAGCAGATCCCGGCCCGGTGATCCCCGCGGCATTCCCGGGAAAAGCAGCACAGCCAGGGCTCAGCAGGACTGGGACTGGGGGGCTTCAGCCAGCTGGTGGCACTGGGAAAATGGGAATGGGGTTTGGATGGGGAATTTGGGTGGGTTTAGATGGGAATCTGGGGGGGTTGGATGGGAAATTTGGAGGGGTTTGGATGGGGAATTTGGAGGGAATTGAATGGGGAATTTGGAGGGAATTGAATGGGGAATTTGGAGGGAATTGAATGGGGAATTTGGGGGGAATTGAATGGGGAATTGGGGGGATTCAGATGGGGAATTGGGGGGAATTGAATGGGGAATTTGGGGACGTTCAGATGAGAATCTGGGAGGGGTTGGGTGGGAATTTGGGGGGTTCGGATGGGAATTTGTGGGGGGGGTTTGGATGAGAACAGGGAGCTGGAGAAGTCCCCAGCCCAGGGTGGTACCCAGCCCTACAGCCGGAGTGGCAGCATCCCTGCATCCATCCCAAAATCCATCCCAAAATCCATCCCTGCATCCATCCCAAAATCCATCCCAAAATCCATCCCTGCCCCATCCCAAACCGTCCCTGATCCAAACCCCGCACTCTTCCCAACCCAATCCCAAACCCCTCCAGCTGCTCCCAAGCCCGCTGTGGGCTCCCCATGGAATTGTCTCCCAGAAATGCCGGAGCTCCCGTCCCCACCTGCTGCTCAGGCTCTCCAGGAGCTCGGGGAACGCTTCCAGCTGCTCCCGGAGCTCCGGGAAGGTGACGGAGCCGCTGCGATCCCGGTCCAGGGCCTGGAGCAGGGCCTGGCTCAGGGCGCCCAGGCGCTCCTCGGGAAGGGCCAGGGAATTCTCCTGGAGACAGCCCCGGAGCACCGCCCGCAGCTCCTCGGCGTCGATGGAGCCGCTCCCTGCGACCGGAGAGCCGCGATGGCCCACGGAGCCGCCTCCTTCCCGAAACTCCAGAGCCCACGGAGCCGCCTCCTTCCCGAAACTCCAGAGCCCACGGAGCCGCCTCCTTCCCGAAATTCCAGAGCCCACGGAGCCGCCTCCTTCCCGAAATTCCAGAGCCCACGGAGCCGCCTCCTTCCCGAAACTCCAGAGCCCACGGAGCCGCCTCCTTCCCGAAATTCCAGAGCCCATGGAGCCGGGAGGGCCCCGATAGCCCACGGAGCCGCCTCCTTCCCGAAATTCCAGAGCCCACGGAGCCACCTCCTTCCCGATATCCCACAGCCCATGGAGTCGCCTCCTTCCCGAAATTCCAGAGCCCACAGAGCCGGGAGGGCCCCGATAGCCCACAGCCCATGGAGTCACCTCCTTCCCGAAATTCCAGAACCCACGGAGTCGGGAGAACCCCAATAGCCCACAGCCCATGGAGTCACCTCCTTCCTGAAATTCCAGAGCCCATGGAGCCGCCTCCGTGCCAAAATTCCACAGCCCTACGGAGCTGCCTCCATCCCGATATCCCACAGCCCTATGGAATCACCTCCATCCCAAAATTCCACAGCCCTATGGAGTCACCTCCATCCTGAAATTCCAGTCCTACGGAGTCACCTCCATCCCGATATCCCACAGCCCATGGAGCCAACTCTATCCCAAAATTCCAGTCCTATGGAGTCGCCTCTATCCCGATATCCCACAGCCCTACGGAGCCGCCTCCATCCTGAAATTCCAGTCCTATGGAGTCACCTCCATCCCAAAATTCCACAGCCCATGGAGCCACCTCCATCCCGAAATTCCAGTCCTACGGAGCCGCCTCCATCCCAATATTCCAGAGCCCTGTGGAGCCGCCTCCATCCCGACATCCCACAGTCCCATGGAGTATCTCCATCCCAATTTTCCAGTCCTAATCCAGGAATTTTCCTCGCAGGGAGGAAAAACCTGGGTGGGTCAGGATCTGCTCCCTGGAGAATCGGATTGATCCCGATATTCCAGAGCCCTACGGAGCCAGCTCCATCCCAATTTTCCAGTCCTAATCCAGGAATTTTCCTTGTGGGGTGGAATATCCTGGGTGGGTCGGGATCTGCTCCCAGGAGCCGGGGAGGGGATCATGGGAATGGCATCCCGGGAATTTGGGAATATTCCTTCCTGGAAAGGGCGGCGTTGGAAGGGGACTGGGGAGAGGGTCGGCCGTGGGAACGGTTGGATTTGGTCCCTGAGGGCTTTTCCAACCCAAACGATCCCAGAATTTCGGAAAAGCGGGATGGGGAGCTGGGATTGGAGCAGAGCAGACCCCGCTCTTCCCATGGATGGGAAACCCTGGAGTGTGACCGATGGAATCCTCGGCTTCCCGCTGGAATTCTCCCATTCCCCCACGGAACGGAGAAGACCAAATCCCAAATCTATCCCAAAAAAACCCCCCACGGAATCCCGCTTTTCTCCTCTCACCGTCCACGTCGTAGACCTGGAAGAGGAAGCGGAGCTTTTCCGTGGAATTCCCGCGGAGCAGCCGGCGCAGGGATCCCAGCAGCTCCTCCCGGCTCAGGGAGCCGCTCCCGTCGGAATCGAAGAGCGCGAAAAACCTCTCGGCAAAGAAGGACTGCGGGAAAAGCGGGAATGGTCCCGGGAGCAGGGAACGGTCCCGGGAGCAGGGAACGGGAATGTTCTTCATGGATCAGGGAATGGGAATGTTCCCATGGAGCAGGGAATGGGAATGTTCTTCATGGATCAGGGAATGGGGAATGTTCCCGTGGAGCAGGGAACGGTCCCAGGAGCAGGGAATGGGGAATGTTCTTCATGGATCGGGGAATTGGGAATGTTCCCATGGAGCAGGGAATGGGGAATGTTCCCGTGGAGCAGGGAATTCCCACTGATCTCTTCCCTCTTCCCACGGATCCATTCCCTCTTCCCACAGATCCATTCCCTTTTCCCACGGATCCCATTCCCTCTTCCCACGGATCCATTCCCTCTTCCCATGGATCCCGTTCCCTCTTCCCACGGATCCCATTCCCTCTTCCCACGGATCCCGTTCCCTCTTCCCACGGATCCCGTTCCCTCTTCCCACGGATCCATTCCCTCTTCCCACAGATCCATTCCCTCTTCCCACGGATCCATTCCCTCTTCCCACGGATCCATCCCCTTTTCCCACGGATCCCTGACCTCCTTGACCTGCAGGGCGGATTGGAACTCTTCCAGGCTGATTTCCTTCTCCTTCCCAGCGCCATTCCCAAACCTTCTGCTCACCCAGCGCAGCCACTCCGTGTCCGCCGCCGCTCCCATGGCTCCGGAGCGATCCCTAAATCCCAACAATCCCTTTTTGGGATCCCCCAGCCTCGTCCTGAAGAGCTCCTGGCATGGAGCATCCCAAAGCTGGATCCTGCAGGGATCAGCCACATTCCGTGGAATCCCAAATTTCCATGGAGCTGCCGAGCCCAGATCCTGGGATAATCATGGGAGCATCCCCAGGGATTCCTTTTTCCCAGAAATCCCAAGCAGGGATCATCTCCCATTCCCTCCTTCCCCATTCCCATTCCCATTCCCTTTCCCATTCCCATTCCCATTCCCCCCTTCCCCATTCCCTTTCCCATTCCCTCCTTCCCCATTCCCATTCCCATTCCCATTCCCACTCCCATTCCCATTCCCATTTCCCATTCCCATTTCCCATTCCCATTCCCATTCCCATTCCCATTTCCCATTCCCATTCCCATTCCCACTCCCACTCCCATTCCCATTCCCATTCCCATTCCCATTCCCACTCCCACTCCCATTCCCATTCCCACTCCCATTCCCATTTCCCATTCCCATTTCCCATTCCCGTTCCCTCCTTCCCCACTCCCACTCCCATTCCCATTCCCACTCCCACTCCCATTCCCACTCCCATTCCCGTTCCCATTTCCCACTCCCATTCCCATTCCCACTCCCATTCCCATTCCCATTCCCATTCCCATTTCCCATTCCCATTTCCCATTCCCACTCCCATTCCCATTCCCATTCCCATTCCCATTTCCCATTCCCATTTCCCATTCCCACTCCCACTCCCATTCCCATTCCCACTCCCATTCCCATTCCCATTCCCATTCCCATTCCCATTCCCGTTCCCTCCTTTCCCAGCCCTCCACAATTCCTCCAATCCCCCACGCTCCACGAATTCCATCAGCACTTCCCAGCATCCCGGATTTCCCCAGGATCCAAAGGAAAATCCAACTTCCGGAGCCTTTTCCCATCCCCAGCCTCTCCCGTTCACCTCCAAGGGACTCCAGAGGGAAATCCCGGAGCGGCGTTCCCGAGGAGAGGGACGGCTGCAGCTGGGATAAATCCCAAACCGCCGCTCATTCCCGCTCTCCCTCCCTTCCCGAATCCCGCCCAGCTCCGTGGCCCGGCCCGATCCCGCTTTTCCCAGCTGTTGTTGATCCCTTTGCCATCCCTGCCTCGTTCATTCCCTGTCCCGTCCATCCCTCGGGAATTGTGCTCCTGCCAAACCCACCTGGAGCCGCCGTTGTCCGGAATTCCGGCCCGTCAGGAACAGCCGGGAACGTCTTCTGCAGCCTCCATCCTTGGATTCCCTCCGGAGCCAATCCGCCCGGGACCGCGTTGCCATGGGAATGTCAGGAGCAGATCCAGGGAAAAGAATTCCAGAGGCATCCGAGCCCCCGGATCCCGCCCGGAAGAACCGCCAGGAGCTGCTGGAGCACGGAACTGATCCCAAAAATTCCAAACTCCCCCAGGATCTTGGGATAAATGGGATTCCATCCAGCCTTTTCCCATCCCAAATCCAGCTTTATCCCATCCCAAATCCATCTTTTCCCCATCCCAAATCCAGCTTTTTCCCCATCCCAAATCCATCTTTTCCCCATCCCAAATCCAGCTTTCCCCCATCCCAAATCCAGCTTTTTCCCGGGATCTCCGTGCCTTTATCCCGGTATTTTTGGGATCCTGAAGGTTTTTCCCGCCTTTTCCCGCTGCCTTTCCAGCTCTTTGTGCATCCAGAGGGAGAAAAGCAGGAATTCTCCTTCCTGTGGGATTTGGGGCTCCAAAGGGGCTTCTCCCGGCTCCAAGGAACGGGAATTCCAGGTGGGAATGTTGGGAATGGGGGCCAGCAGCAGTGGGAGCTCCATTCCCAAGTTTTCCTTGGATTCTGTGGGATTTCCGCATCCTGAGGAATTCCTGGTTTTGACAGGAAACCTCCCGCAATTCCCAATTTTTCCTAGGATTCCATGGGATTTCCTGCTCCTCGGGAATTCCAGGAGCTCTTCCCAAGCCCCTGGAAGCAGCTCCAGGAAATCCTGGAAAGGAGGGAAACTCAACGGGAAAAGGAGGGAACGGGCAAAATTCCCCGAAGGAACAACCTGGAGTGGAATTCTTGGAAAAACAGCCAGGAAAAAACCTCTGCACCGACCCCAAGGAGCAGAATTCCCAAATTTTCCGTTCCATCGGAATCCTCTTGGAGTTCTCTTGGAGAATCCCGTGGATTCTCCTCCAGAAAATTCCTTGGAATTCTGCCATTCCCAGTTTTGCCATTTCTCACCCCACTTCCAAAATCTTTTTTTATTTCCTGGAATTCCCTGGAAGTTTTTATTCCCAAATTTGGCTTCTCCCCCTTTCTTTCCCCCTTGATTTTCCCACGATTTTTCCAGGGATCCCAATTTTTTTCCCACTTTTTTCTCATCCCCCTCATGGATTTCTGACAGCAAAAATACCCCAAAATTCCGGATTTTCCGGCCATTCCCACGTATAAAGTGATTTAATTCCAAGAAATTGTGAATTCTACTTCAAAATTTATTCCATTTTTCCATGTTTTCCACCCATTCTCCCCAAATCCTGAAGCTTTGTCCCAGAATTCCTTGGATTTTTAACTCATCCTGAATTTTCGAGGGATTTTACCAAATTAATCCAGGCCAGTAAAGCAGGAAAATATTGGAAAATTCCATCAGAAAAATCAGGAATACTCCAATTATTCCATACATTTTCTCAGGAAAAAGCTAATTTAATTTAAAAAAAAAAAAAAAAATCCAGTTTAGGGAATTTTGGAGCTATCCTGGAATTTTTCTCCTCGTTTTTTACCTTCGAATCAGCTTTTCCTCAATTTTTTAAATCAGATTTTCCCAATTTTTTCCCCCGGAACGCTGCAAAAATTCCAACTTTAAGGGGTTAGACCACAACTTGGGAATTCCCGTGGCATCCCAAGGGTGTCTTCCATGGAATTCCTGGATCCCAGCGATTTGTTTGATCCCAAAGTTCCCCAGCTGGGAAAGCTGAGGGTGGGGATTTGGGGGATTTTGGGAATTTTTTCCTGTGGAATTTGGGAGGGAATCCTGGGAAAAGAAAGGGAAAAGTTGCAATTTCCTGTGGGAAATAAACAAGGGAAAATCCCAGAAATTCCTGGGAAAAATAAAACAAGGGAAAATCCCAGAAATTCCTGGGAAAAATAAACAAGGGAAAATCCCAGAAATTCCTGGGAAAAATAAAACAAGGGAAAACCCCAGAAATTCCTGGGAAAAATAAATCCCATCAATTCAAAATTCCCGTTCAAACAGCCAAGGGGGGGAAACCCTCAAATTCCTTGGGAAAAAAACCAAAAACAACCCCACAAATTCAAAATTCCTCTTAAAAATAAACAAGGAAAAATTCCACAAATTCCATCACAAATTCCTGCTAAAAAACCAATCCCATCGATTCAAAATTCCTCTTAAAAATAAACAAGGAAAAATCCCACAAACGGAAAATTCCTGGTAAAAATTAACGAGGGAAAAACTCCACAAATTCCTGTTAAAAATTAACAAGGAAAAAAAAAAAAAAAAACATAAATTCAGAATTCCTGGTAAAAATGGACTGGACAAATTCCATTGAAAATTCCCCTTAAAAAACACATCCAAATAATTTCAAAATTAGCGGTGAAAGAAACAAGGAAAAATCCCAGGAATTCCATTAAAAATTCCCGGCAAAAACAAATCCCACAAACTCAGAATTCCTCTTAAAAATAAACAAGGAAAAATCCCAGGAATTCCATTACAAATTCCTGTTAAAAACAAGGAAAAAAAACCTCAAATTCCCTCAAAAAACCAATCCCATAAATTCCAAATTCCTGATAAAAACAAACCAGGAAAAAATCCCAACCATTCCCATTAAAAACCAACCCCACAAATTCAGAATTCCTATAAAAACAAAGCAGGAAGAAACACCCCAGGAATTAAAAATCACAGAAGGAAAATTGCACCGTGGAAAAATAACCCTTCAGATTTATTCCCAACATTACAATTCCCAAATTTTTTTTTTTAATTCCCAAACTCTTGGAATACAAACAACGACAGGAGCAGCTTTAAACAGGGAATTCTGGCTTGGAACTGGGAAGAAATTCCCTCGGTAATAAAAGAAAAAGGAATTTTCTGCACCTTCAAACAATCAAAATCCGCATTTTTTTTCCTTGGAAAAAAACAAAGGAAAAAGCAGCTTTGCACTCCCGGAAATTCCTTTGAAATCCCAGCTTGTCCCAGCAAATTTTTATTCCAGGAGAAAAGTCCTTTTCCAACGGTTTTCAACGGCACCAGGAGAAGAAATTCCATGAAAAATTCCCAAAGATTCGGCCCAGGAGCCACTTCTGGGGATACCTGGAAAAGAGAAATTTAAACAGAGCTCGGATCAAATTCTGCCTCATTCCCAAATCCCAAACGTTTCAAAAAGTTTGGAATATTAATTCCAACCGAGGATTTCTCGGCCCATCCCAAACTTCCATCCTAAACCCCTCAATCATCCCAAAAAAAAAGGATCAATTTGCAGTTTTCTGTTGCTGAAATTGGAATTTTTACCCGGAGCTGGATCCAGCTTCTCCCATCCCATTCCCAACACAATTCTTCCTGGTTCGATCCATATTCCTGGAATTCTTCCATGCTCACAGCTGAGGCTTTATCTCCATCCTGTCCTGTAAAATACACGGATAAAATCACGTTTTCCGAGGATTTTCAGCGTTCCCTTGATGCTTTCCAACAGCCCTTTGGGATTTTCCAGCCCTGTGTTTTCCAGGGAAAGCGGGAATGGATAAACGGGGATTTCAGAAGGAATTGAAGCACTTTTTACCCGAGTTCTGCTCCAGCCGATGGGAACAGCTTGGAAATCCCAAATCCTTGGAAAAGAGCGGCTCTTGCCTTGGATCCTCATCCTGCAGCGCCTGGAAAAGGATCTGGGAGCAGGGAATGGTTTGGGATGGGACGGAGCTCCAAGCTCATCCCATTCCACGGGCTGGGATCATTCCCAGTATCCCAGGCTGCTCCAGGCTCACCCTGGACATCCCAGGGATGGAGCCCGGAGAGCTCCAGCCCCGCCAGGAATTCCTTCCCAATATCCCATCCCAATCTCCCCTTTCCCAGCGGGAGCCCTTCCCTGCGTCCTGGTCCTTGTCCCAGTCCCTCTCCAGCTCTCCTTTAGGCTCTGAGGATTCCCTGGATCCTTCCCTTCTCCAGCACTCCCAGCCTGGCTCCATCCCTGGAGCATCCCATTTTCCTTCCCAATTCCTGCACCTCAAACCCGTGCGGTCCCAACCCCAACGCCTTCCGCTCTCCCGGGCTGCTCCAACCTGCCCCGGGACATTCCCGGGATGGAGCAGCCACAGCTCCTCTGGAATTCCATCCCGGACAGGAACTCCTTGCCAACACCCCCTGCTCTCCTCCAGCCTGAGCCCACCACCCTCACCCTGACACTCCAAGGGAAAAAAAACACACAAAAAAATAAATAAAATAAAATAAATCCCTTTCTATCTTTCCTGGGAACTGAGGCATTCCCACCCTGGGCCCTGCTCCAGCTCAGCACAGCCGCTGCCCCTCAGGGATGTTCCCGGGGGGATCCCCCTTCCCTTCCCCCCTTTCCCTTTCCCTTTCCCTTTCCCTTCCCTTCCCTTCCCTTTCCTTCCCTTTCCTTTCCTTTCCTCTTTCCTCTTTCCTCTTTCCTCTTTCCTTCCCTTCCCTTCCTCCCTTCCCTTCCCTTCCCTTCCCTTCCCTTCCCCTTCCCTGTCCTTCCCTTCCCCTTCCTTCCCTTCCCTTCCCTTCCCTTCCCTTCCCTTCCCTCTCCTTTCCTTCCCTTCCCTTCCCTTCCCTTCCCCTTCCTTCCCTTCCCATCCCTCCCTTCCCTTCCCTCCCTCCCCTTCCCTTCCCTTCCCTTCCCTTCCCTTCCCCTCCCTTCCCTTCCTTTCCCCTTCCTTCCCTTCCCTTCCCTTCCCTCCCCTTCCCTTCCCTTCCCTTCCCTGTCCTTCCCTTCCCTTCCCTGTCCTTCCCTTCCCTTCCCTTCCCTTCCCTTCCCCTCCCTTCCCTTCCTTCCCTTCCCTTCCCCTCCCTTCCCTTCCCTTCCCTTCCTTCCCTTCCCTTCCCTTCCCTTCCCTTCCCTTCCCTTCCCTTCCCTTCCCTTCCCTGTCCTTCCCTTCCCTTCCCTTCCCTTCCCTTCCCTTCCCTTCCCTTCCCGGGGCTCCCGCCGCCCTCAGGAGCCGCTCCCCCTCCCCTCAGCGCCGCCGCCATTGCCGTCCCTCCCTCGCTCGCCCCGCCCGCCGCCCGCCCCCCGCCGCCGGGGCCCGCGCCATTCCCGTGCCTCGCTCCGCACCTTTCCCTCCCTCCAGGCTGCGCTGCCGTGGCCGGGCGGCTCCGCCGTGGCGGCCGCTGCCCACCGCGGCTCCTCCCGCGGGCTCGGGCGGGCGCAGGGCGCAGCGCGCGGCGCGCCCGGCGCGGCGGAGCCGCGGCCGCTCCGTCCCCGTCAGGCGGCGGCGCGGAATGAGCCTGGGCTCGGCGCCGGGCTGTCCCCCTGCCCGGCACAGCCGCTCCCCCATTGGCTTCCGCCGCGCCTCGCGCCGCTGATTGGCCGAGCCGCGGCGGCGGCGCGCCGCCATTGGCCGGGCGCGCCGTCAATCGCGGCGCGGCGCCCGCCCCCGCGGTTATCAGGTTAGTGCGCGCCGCGGTGCTGCGCTCGGGCTTCCGAGCGGCGCTGGGCGAGCCCGAGTCCCTCCGCGCCCCGCGATCGGGGGGCTCTGCACGGGGTCACTGCGCCAGCCGAGCCGCGCACCCTCCGCGCCTCCCGCCAGCCACGGACATGGACATGAAGAAAAGGATCCACTTAGAGCTGCGGAACAGGACGCCCTCAGATGTAAGCAATGCAATGCCCGGAAAAAAAAAAAAAAAAAAAAAATTAACGCTAATAACGCTAATGATGAGAATAATAAAAAGGCATCCCCACGGTTATTTTTTTTTAATTTTTTTTTTTTTTTTTGGCGGGGTGGAGCGTGCCAGGTGTTGGCGGGGCCGCTGCTGCCCTTGAGGTGCCTACCTGTGCGTGCGGGGGGCTGCGCCCCCCGGCTTGGGGGGCGCGGGGCGCTCCGGGGCCGCTCGGGGCTCCCCGCCGCTGCTCCTGCCCGTGCCGGGCTGCGATGCCTCGCACAGGGGCTGGCCGTGCGTTAAATAAAAAATAAGTTGCTCGCTGCTCTCTCTCTCGGCGTGTTTAGTTGGCAAATATTTGTGCAGGGCGCTGGGCTAGGGAGAGGCAGGCAGGGACTGCGAGTGAGTTGCGAATGGTTTAGTTTAAAGTGCGTCTTCATTTCTTTGCAGTGATCAGGCAAGAGAGACTGGGGAGCCATATTTGTAACTTTGTAGTCCTCATGAACGCGCCCTTTCTCTCTCTCTCTCTCTCTCCCTCTCTCCAGATGCTGAGAAGATAAAAGGAAAGAATTTTGAAACCGACGCTTAGCGTTGGTTGGGTTTGGTTTGGGCTTTTTTTTTTTTTTTTTTTTTTCCCCTCCTCTGTTGTTGTGGTGTTTTTTTTTTTTTAAATTTTGCTGGCGATGGGGCATCGCCGCCGGTAGCGCGAGCGTTGAATAACAATCCTAATAACCATAAGAATAATAAAAAATAATATTGGAAGAAATGAACGCACTCTCCACCCCCTCCATCCCCACACACGCACAAAAAGGCTGGATGTGTGTGCGTGTTTTTCCTTCTTCCCCCTTTTCCCCCCCTTCCTTCCCCCGGGGCCGGACTTCAGGTTGTTGTTCCGCGTCTGGCGGAATAAACGGGGGGACGGCGAAAAAACTTTGGCAGGACAAAAAAAAAAAAAAAAAAGAACCGACCAAAAAACCCAACAAAACCCCCCAAACAAGCAATGAAATAACAGCGGGGAGGAAAGAAGCGAAAAAATAGGAAAAGCACCCCAAAAAGAAAGAGCGGGCGGGAGGGGGCCGGGGGCAGGCGGGGCCGCGGCGGGGAAGCCCCTTCCCCTCAAACCCCCGGCCCGGGGAGGCTCCACCGAGCCCCGGCGCCGCCGAGCCGCCCGGGGAGGCTGCGGGGAGGGGAGAGCCGGGCGGCGAACGTACCTCAGCGGGCATGGCCCGGGGCAGCGCGGCGGGACGCGGCGGCCGAACCGAGCGCGGTGTGCTCCGGGGGGACGGGGCGGGGGGGAACACACACGCGACAAAGGCGGGCGCGGGGCGGCGGAAGCTGCGCTTTAAAGTTTAAAAACTCCTGGGCGAGCGGGAGGAGGAGGAGGAGGCCGGCGGAGGTGAGGGGTGGCGGGGAGGACTCAGCGGTACGGCCGCCATGGCCGGGGGGGCTCCGTGAGGCGAGCGCAGCGCCAAGTAGGACGCGGCGCCATGTTCTGTGCTGGCCCCCCCCTCACCGCCACCCCCGCCTTCCCCTCACGGCCGCCGCCTCCTCCTCCTCCATCTCCTCCTCCTCATCTCCTCCTCCTCCTCCTGCCGCTGCCTCGGCCGTGAGGGAGCCCGCCGGCGCCGGGGCTGAGGCGCTGCGGAGGTTGCGGCGGAGCCCTCCCGACATGACGGGCGGCGCTGCCATTTTGTCGCCGGCCGCGGGGCGGGAGGGGATTGGTGAGGGCCGCGTTGGGGGTAAAATAAGAAGGAAAATAAATAAATAAAATAAAAGACGAAAAAACAAACGGATAGCTTGTTTAAAAAAATTAGGGTTTCTTGATTGTTCGAGGCAAGGCGAGGCCCGCAGGGGGAGCAGCGGGAGGAGCGCCGCGGTTCCCCCGCGTGAGGAGGGCGGCCGGGAATCCGCCTCCTTCCTGGGCAGGGCCCTGTGGGGAGCAGCCTTGGGCTCGGGAAGTCTTTTCCTGCTTTTCATCCTCCTCTTTTTTCCCCCTTAAGTTTTTAAATAGTTCTTTTCCTTTTTTTGGTTTGGTTTTTTTTTATTTGCTCGTTTTTTGCCCCCCCCCCCCCCCGTTCCTGCCTCGCCGCCCTCATCGCTGCGGGTTTCCTTCCTCGTTTCGAACTCTTGTGTAAAACCAGCTTCCAAAGGGATAAACTCAATTTTTTTCCCTCCCTCTTTTCCACGTTTGGATCGTCTGCTGCTTCTGCTCGCTTTTGCCTCACGCCAAAAAAAAAAAAAAAAAAAAAATAAAAAGTTGGGAAAACTCGGAGCTGGAGGGAGTTCCCTGCTACTCAGGGCTGGGAATGGGCAGCAGGAAAATCGTGAATTTCACCTTTCGCCGCTTGGTTTTCCTTGGAATTTTCAGGGAATTTGGTACCTTGATCCCCCCCACAAAGTGGTCTAAATCCCGTTTTTCCAGGTTTTTAGGCAGAGAGCTGGAAATTGCAGTCGGGAATGTTGTTGTGTTCTGAGCTGTGAGCACGTGTTTTTATAGGGAACGGAGTTTGTGGGATGAGTTTTGTTCCTTGAAAGTATTAAAGGAAAATCCTGCTAATTCCACCCTCTGGAATTGGGATTTGGCAGGAATCTTGATGCCAAAGTCATTAGTTCTTGGATTTTAGGGAGTTTTGGGTGGGCAGGATGAGTTTGGGAATTGTTTCCCTTAATTTTTTCCATTGGATAATCCCAGAAAGTCACATCCTGATTAATAAAACATCCCAAAAATATCCTCGGGTGGATTCTGTGGAGAAATTCCTTCGCCTGTTTCATTTTTGTTGTTTAGCTTTTCAATTTCCTCTTTAATTTTTTTAATGTTAATTCAGTGTCAGGAAAAAAAGTGGATTTTACTGCTGGAAAACTGGGAATTCTTGGATGTTTTTGGATGTTTTTTCCCCCAGCTATTCCCACTTTTTATCCCGTTAAATTTACGAATCACAGCAAAATGGTGATTTTATTTTTCTTATCAATATAATTTTGATTATAATTAATTACTTGATCTTAATTTCCTTCAGGATGTGTTCCCCTGGTCAGATTTTGGCACTTTGGTGCTCATTCCCATTGGAAAACCTGGGGGAAAATCCAAATATTGGGAAGCAGGGGTGGCTGGGGGGGTTAAAATTAGCCTGAAATTTTGATTTAATGTGGGGAAGAAATTCCTTGATTGCCCCAAATTCCATCAGAACATTTGGAATTTCCCAAAAAAACGGGATTCTCAGGAGGCAAAAACCAAATCCAACAGAATGCCGAAAAAAAAAAAAAAAGGAAAAATGGGAAAAACAGCTGAGAGGAGAAAGCTTTTTTGAAAAACCTATTTTTGATTTTGCAGGGAATTTTTCCACAGATTTTCTCACTGTTTCCCTTTGGAATTAAATTTTCCAGAGGGAAAAGAAAAGGACCGGGAATGAGAATATTGGGAATTTAAAAGCCAGGATTGGGAGGAATAAAAGTTTGATCCCTGATGGAATCGCCATGGACTGGGGGGAAGGAGAGACTTTGGCTTTTTTCCTGGTTTTTCCTGGAAAAAAGGGAGGAGCCTTCCTAAAATTCCTTCTGAATGCCAGGGGAGGCTCAGGTGGGACATCAGCAGGAATTTTTTCATGGAAAAAGGTGGATAAACATTGGAAAGGGCAGCCCTTGTGGAATTCCCATCCCTGGAAGTGTCCAAAAAATTCCTGGAAGTGCCACTCGGAGCTTTGGGATCAGGCACAGCTTGGACTCGGTCCTGGATGTCTTTTCCAGCCTCCGGGATCCCGGAATGCTGGAATTTCTTGGAGGGGTTTTCCAAGGGAGTTGCAGCAGAGGAGGAATTCCGATGGGAATTTTGGGAAAGCCAGGATGAGGTTGGAGTCCGGTTGGAGCTTCCTGGGGATGGGAATTTGGTGTTCCCGGGAAAGGTTGGATGGATGGCTGCGTTCCATGGATTCTTCCGAGCGTTTTCCAAGGATTTCTCTGGCTCTGGGTTGGAATTCCAGCTGGATGAGCTGGCGTGGAAGAGGCAGGAATGGAGCGCGTTCCCAAGGATCCTGCCTTTCCTCGGGAATGCTGGATTCCTCAGATCCCCCGGGGA
The DNA here is from genome assembly GCF_046129695.1 of Lonchura striata. NCBI lineage: Eukaryota > Metazoa > Chordata > Aves > Passeriformes > Estrildidae > Lonchura > Lonchura striata. The sequence continues at coordinate 23,616,860 of NC_134613.1, read as the reverse complement.
ACGGCTGAAGGAAACAGGATTCCTTGGCTAGGGGGAATTCCCATGAACTGGAGCTTGGAGAAATCCCAGAGAATTCCCGGGAAGCCCTGGCAGCCGCGGTGCCGCTTCCATCCGTAGAGGAGCCGATGGAATTCTGCTCCTGATCCCAGTATCCGTGTTAATCCCATCCAGTCCCTTCCCAGCCTCTGCTGTGGGATTCTCTGGGCTGGGCGATTCCCAGGATTTCCATGGAATTGGGATTTCCCGGGAACGGGGTCGTGTTCCAGCACTGTCTCTCCCTGCCCCGGGAGTTTTGGGATTCTCTTCCCAGCACATTCCCAGCCAGGAGATGCTCGTGGATAACTGGTTGGAAATCCATTTATGCCATCTTGGATATTTCCCAATGGGAATTTGGTATTCCCAGGAAAGGTTTCATCCGGAAAAGTGGTGGGGTTGGGTTGATGGCTGGGTTCCACGGTTTAGTGGTGCTTTCCAAGGATTCTCTCATTCCAGGTTGGAATTCCAGTTGGGATGAGCTGGTGTGAAAGAGCTGGGAACGGAGCATTCCCAAGGATTCAGGAATCAGTTTATCCCATCTGGGATATTCCCAAAAAAGCCCTGGAGGGGCTGTATCCATACCCAAATCCCGTGGGGTTTGGGGAAGGAATTCCATCCACTGTTTATCCCGGGGCAGGAAAAGGACGGAAAACCTCGGGAATTCTCCCTTCCCTTTGGAATGCTATCCCGCTCCAGGTCAGCTCCTCATTCCTGAGCAGCAGCAGCTGAGGATCCCCCTGGGATGGGAATCCCATGGGATGGGAATCCCCGGTGGCCAAGGGCCATGGCACCTGCTGCCCGCCCTGCCCTGGGCAGAATTCCAAGGGCTCTGGAAAAACCTGGAAGAGCTCCGGAGCTGTGGCCAAGCGGACACGGAGCAGCTGCTGGGAGATATCCCATGGAAGCCTTCCCTGTTTCCCACCGGGAGTGGGACAGCTCTGAGCTGCCGTGGGGTTGGGTCATGGAGAGCTTGGAATTGCAGCTGGAATTTAATTAGTTGATGATTTTAATTGGGTTCTTGAGGATTTTGGGATGATCTTGGAGCGGGGGTTGGCTCATCGGAGCCTTCGGAGCAGCTCCGGTAATCCCGGGATTGAGTAGGAAGCTCATCCAAGTTTTTTGCTGGTCTGGTGGCGTTCCAGGTGGGATTGGAGTGGGAAATCTAGATAATTTCTCGCCCCTGGTTGGAATTTTGGGGGGGACAAATCCTTGGAAAAGTTCCCTGTTAGAGGAGCTGTGGAAAGTGATGGCCTCTCCCAAGGCTTCTCCTCTTTGAAATCCCGAGATTTTATGGAGAGGGAATGTGCCGTGGAAGGCAGAGAGCTGTGGGTGTTGGGAAAAATCCCACAAATCCAGTTCCTCCTCCTTTGGCACACCTGGATTTCCTTGAGGATTCTTAGGGCATGGAGCCATGCTGGAATTTTGTTTGGAATGCTGCTGTTTCCAGAGGTTCAGGGAGTTAACACCGACACGATGTTGCTCTTGGGAAGGGTTGGGAATGTGCTCTGCTCTTCCCAAACTGTCTCTGAACTCATCCAAGCTTCCCAAACGTGTCCCTCTTGGATTCCAGGAGCTTTCTCCATGGATTTGTTGGATCTGTGCCTTTGCCCAGTGCTGGAAACAGGGAAGGAGGGAATGTGGAATTTGTGCACCAAACTTCCTGAAAAGCGGGGAGTAAACAACCTTCCATAAAAAACTCCATGGAGATGTTGGAATGGGACGATCTTCAAAGTCCCTTCCAACCCGAAACATTCCAAGATTCAAAAAAAATACAAATTAAAAGGGGATAAAAAAGGCAGTTGGGTCATTTGCTTTGGTGCTGAGAGGTTTTCCTTTTTATCCAAGACTATTTCCAGCTCTTCCTTAAATCTCTGAGGGAATTGTTGTCGAATTCGCTGGTTTTCTGTGCAATTCCCTGTTTTCCATGCTGGGAGAGGATGGAGGGATGGATATCCCACCTCCTGGATCAGGAGCAGTGCTGTTTGTCCCTCAGGGCTCATTCCCTCCCCTCCATTCCCGCTCCTGAAATTCCTGTGAGGAATTCCCAAATTCCTCTGAGGCAAAACCCACCTGGAGCTTCCTGTTCCAGGGATGCTGGGATGAGAAAACGGAGCAGAGACACAGATAAGGAGGATTCGCCTCCATTCCAATTTTCCCACCTTTTTTTTTGGCGGGAACTCCGGGTGTGCGTGGAGAACATGAGGGGAAAAAACTCTATTTATCCCAAATGGATCCTCTGGAGAATCCTGGTAATTAAACACCATGGAGGGAAAAGATCCGTGAATTTTTCACCTGAATTTCAATCCAATGAGTAATTTGGGAATTTTGAGGGGTTTTTCCCTCAGAGTGTGGGATCGGGAGCAGTGCTGTTTGTCCCTCAGGGCTCATTCCCTTCCCCTCCGTTCCCGCTCCTGAAATTCCTGTGAGGAATTCCCAAATTCCTCTGAGGCAAAACCCACCTGGAGCTTCCTGTTCCAGGGATGCTGGGATGAGAAAACGGAGCAGAGACACAGATAAGGAGGATTCGCCTCCATTCCAATTTTCCCACCTTTTTTTTTGGCAGGAACTCCGGGTGCGTTTGCAAAACATGAGGGTAAAAAGCCTATTTATTTATCCCAAATGGATCCTCTGGAGAATCCTGGTAATTAAACACCATGGAGGAAAAAGATCCATGAATTTTCCACCTGAATTTCAACCCAATTAATAATTTGGGCACTTTTTTTGGGAATTGTGGGAGCTTTTTCCCTCACGTGAAGGGAAAAAACATCTTTATTTATCCCCAAATGGATCCTCTGGAGAATCCTGATAATTAAACACCGTTGAGGGAAAAGATCTACTTATTTTCCGTATTTTGGGGGGGTTTTCTATCTAAATTTCAACCCACCGACTGGTTTGGTGGTTTATTTTGGGAATCTTGGGATTTTTTTACCCTCGGCGTGTGGGATCAGGAACGCTGCCTTGATCTCGGCTTTTGTCTTACCTCAGCCCCAAACTCCCGCGTTTCTCTGCTGAAAAACTCCTGGCTCTTGCTAATTCCCTGGAATTCCTCCTCTTTTTTCCTCGATTTGTTCCCGTCGCAGGTGAAAGAGCTCGTTCTGGACAACTGCCGGTCGTACGAAGGGAAAATCGAGGGCCTCACGGATGAGTTTGAGGAGCTGGAATTCCTCAGCACAATCAACGTCGGCTTAACCTCAGTTGCAAACTTACCAAAGTTAAACAAACTTAAGAAGGTAAATCCCCCCTCCCCGAGCCAAATCCCGCTCTGCCCCTTCTCCACGTGCGGAAAAGCCGCTGGAAACGGGATCCGATGGGATTTTTGAGGATGTTTTTGGGCCCTTTTGCAGCTCGAGTTGAGCGACAACAGAATCTCAGGAGGCCTGGAAGTGTTGGCAGAGAAGTGTCCGAACCTCACGCACCTAAACCTAAGCGGCAACAAAATTAAAGATCTCGGGACAATAGAACCTCTGGTGAGTCGGGATTGCTCCTGGGAATGGGATTCATCCCGTTCCAAACCCTTGGAATTCCTTCCTCTATCCCAGGTTGCTTCAAGCCCAGCCTTGGGCGCTTTCAGCAAACATTGCTCCTGGAATCTGTGCCATATCCTTTCCTCCCTCATTCCTTCCCCTAATCCCATTTTTTCCTGCATCCCAACTCCTGGAGAGTTGGTTTTGCTCTAAGGAATGGGATTCATCCCATTCCAAACCCTTGGAATTCCTTCCTCTATCCCAGCTTGCTCCCAGCCTGGCCTTGGGTGGTTCCAGGGAATGTCGTTCCTGGAATCTGTACCAGATCCTTTCCCCACTCATTCCTTCCCCTAATCCCATTTTTTTTCTGCATCCCAACTCCTGGAGAATTGGTTTTGCTCTAAGGAGTGGGATTCGTCCCATTCCAAACCCTTGGAATTCCTTCCTCTATCCCAGTTTGCTCCCAGCCTGGCCTTGGGCGCTTCCAGGGAACGTCACTCCTGGATTCTGCACCAGATCCTTTTTCCCCTCATTCCTTCCCCAAATCCCAGCGAATCCCGGGATCCAGGCCGCATCCCAAGTCCCTGTTCCCGTTCCCGGTGAGCCGCTGCTTCCCTCTAGTGGCTGCCAGGCCGGGTTCCCCCATTCCCGGCGGGAATCTCATCTTCCCAGGATTCTGCAGGCTCTGAATCCATCTCCCGGCACAACAATTCCCATGAAAATCCTTCTTCCAGGAGCAGCTCCTTCCTGCATCTCCTTTCCTGCAGCACAGGGAAAAGGCAGGGCTGGTAAATTCAAGGAAAAGCCTGGAAATGCTCCCGGCTCTCCCAGTTTTCCCATTTCCAGGCCTTTTTCCTGAGTGCTTTTTGCATTAAAGTGAAGGGAGATATTCCCTTACAGTTGATATTTCTTATCCATGGATAAGCCTTGATGCAAATGCTCGATTCCTTTGGATTTTATTTTTAGAATTTTCAAATTCTGGGAGCAGTGCAAAATTCTTCTCAAAGAAAAATTCTACAAAGCCTCCAGGAATCAAATTCCTATTCCATTTAAAATGAAAATTCCATTCCAAAAGAAAAACGTGGTTTGTTCATTTTCCGTACTCTTAAGGAAAACTAATCCAATTTTTTAAACCTCTCTTAGCAAAGCTTTTTGTGTCCAAATGCTCCAATCCTGCTTCCGTCTGCAGGAATTCCTGGATCTGGCTCCTTTGGGATACTTTCCTGGCTATCAGTCATTCCCTTGGATTTGGGAGCTGCAGGACTCCAGGGAGAGCCTTTCCCATCTCAACTGAAATTGGGATTTTTCCCCAAGCGGTTTTTCCTGGATTGGGGGTGGAAATTCCAGAGGGAGCTGATTGGGAAAGGGGGGAGGAGCTGGTTGATTCCAAGTTCAGGCAATTTGGGAATTCAGGATATTTTTTATATAAAGATTCCATTTTTTTTCCCGTGCCTGCCATCTCCAGTGAGCCCAAAACCCCCCTGGGAATCCCTTGAACACATTCCCCTTGGGCTCCTTGCCTTGGGAGGGAACTCCCGCGCCAGCAAACCTTCCAAATTCCTTTGTTTTCCCAGAAAAAGTTGGAAAACCTGAAGAGCTTAGACCTGTTCAACTGTGAGGTGACCAACTTGAACGACTACAGAGAAAACGTGTTCAAGCTGCTGCCGCAGCTGACGTACCTGGACGGCTACGACAGGGACGACAAGGAAGCGCCGGATTCCGACGCCGAGGGATACGTGGAGGGGCTGGATGACGAGGAGGAGGATGAGGATGGTACGGGAATGGGAACCGGCACCCGGAGGGAGAGGGAGGGAGGGAATTGAGGGGAAGGAGTAAGAGAATTGAGGGGAAGGAGTGAGGGAATTGATGGGAAGGAGTAAGAGAATTGAGGGGAAGGAGTGAGGGAATTGATGGGAAGGAGTAAGAGAATTGAGGGGAAGGAGTGAGGGAATGAGGGAAGGGATGAAGGAATTGAGGGGAGGAATGAGGGAAAGGACATCTCTGTCATGAGGGAATTGAGGGGAAGGAATGAGGGAATTGATGGGAAGGAGTTGAAGAAATTGAGGGGAAGGAATGAGGGAATTGAGGGGAAGGAGTGAGGGAATGAGGGAAGGGATGAAGGAATTGAGGGGAGGAATGAGGGAAAGGACATCTCTGTCATGAGGGAATTGAGGGGAAGGAATGAGGGAATTGATGGGAAGGAGTTGAAGAAATTGAGGGGAAGGAATGAGGGAATTGAGGGGAAGGAGTGAGGGAATGAGGGAAGGGATGAAGGAATTGAGGGGAGGAATGAGGGAATTGAGGGGAAGGAGTTGAAGGAATTGAGGGGAAGGAATGAGGGAATTGAGGGGAAGGAGTGAGGGAATGAGGGAAGGGATGAAGGAATTGAGGGGAGGAATGAGGGAAAGGACATCTCTGTCATGAGGGAATCAGGGAAGGGACCTGAGGGAATTGAGGGGAAGGAATGAGGGAATTGAGGGGAAGGAGTTGAAGGGCGCTGAGGGAAGGGATGAAGGGAAGGAGTGGAGGGAATGGAGGGGAAGAACCTCTCTGTCAGGAGGGAATCAGGGAAGGGACGTGAGGGAATTGAGGGGAAGGAATGAGGAAATGAGGGAATTGATGGGAAGGAGTTGAAGGAATTGAGGGGAGGAATGAAGGAATTGAGGGGAGGAATGAGGGGAAGGACCCCTCTGTCATGAGGGAATCAGGGAAGGGACCTGAGGGAATTGAGGGCAAAGAATGAGGAAATGAGGGAATTGATGGGAAGGAGTTGAAGGAATGAGGGGAAGGAGTTGAGGGAATTGAGGGGAGGAATGAGGGAAAGGATGTCTCTGTCAGGAGGAAATCAGGGAAGGGATGTGAGGGAATTGAGGGGAAGGAATGAGCGGATTGAGGGGAAGGAGTGAGGGAATGAGGGAAGGGATGGAGGAATGAGGGAAAGGACCTTTCTCATGCGGGAATCAGGGAAGGGATGTGAGGGAATTGAGGGGAAGGAATGAGGGGAGGAATAAGGGAAGGGATGAGGGAAAGTATCTCTGTGTCCTGAGGGAACCAGGGAAAGGACCTGAGGGAGTGAGGGGAAGGATCTTGGTGTCCCAAAGGAATGAGGGGAAGGAGTTGATGAGGGAAAGGACTTCAGTGTCCTGAGGGAATTGGGGGAAGGAGTGAGGGAAATGAAGAAATTGATGGAATGGAGGGAAATAAATTGAGGGAATGAGGGAAAGGACCTCATTGTCCTGAAGGAATGGTGGGAGAGGGAGCTGTGTGTCCTGAGGGAATGGGGGGAAGGATCTCCGTGTCCTGAGGGAATGAGGGAAGGACCCTTGGTGTCCCAAAAAAATGGTGGGAGAAGGGGGGAAGAACCTCAGTGTCCCAGAAAATGAGGGAAAGACCCGAGTGTCCTGAGGGAATGAGGGGAAGAAATCAGGGAAAGGAACTGCATGTCCCAAAGGAGTGAGGGGAAGGACCTGAGGGAATGAAGGAAGAAGTGAGGGAATTGAGGGGAGAAATGCGGGAATGAAGGAAAGAGTAAGGGAATGAGGGGAGGGAATGAGGGAAAGGACCTCAGTGTCCCAAAGGAATGAGGGAATGAGGGAAAGGACCTGAAGGAACGAGGGGAAGGAGCCGGGTGTCCTGAGGGAATGGTGGGAAGGAGCCAGGCAGGGCCTGAAGGAGCAACTTCCTCAGTTTTATCCCTAGTGAAAGACCGGGACGACAAGGAAGCGCCGGATTCCGACGCCGAGGGATACGTGGAGGGGCTGGATGACGAGGAGGAGGATGAGGATGGTAGGTGGGATGTGCTCCGTGGGATTCCTGCATCCCAAAGGAATGAGGGGAGGAGGAGGTGGCAGGGCCTGGGAAAATCCCATTCCTCCGTCTGGGAATGGAGGGGTGGGATTGGGACGGACTGGAGGAATTACGGGAACAGGGATGAGCAATGGATAAGAAGGAATGTCCTGGAATTGTGGAAATCCTCATGGAAAAGGGATTTTTTTGCATGGGCATGGAAAAAAAGCAGGAATCTGGGAGCTGCTCCATGAGGGAAGTGCATGGAAAACACCGGGGAGCTCCAGGGGATCTGTGCCAAGAACTGAGGAAGGAACAGCCTGGAATTCCAGGGAATTCCAAGGATTCCCTGTGCTATAGGCACCACCTTTCCCTGGCTGCCCCTAGAGCCCGTCCCAGGACAAGGATCCAGCTGATCCCGGGGAATTTTCTGGATTCTCCCATCCCAGCAGCTCAGCAGAAAAGCTGGATGCGCACTTTTCCCGGGAATGCCGAGTGGGAGCTCTGGGAAGGTTCCCAAAAGCTCCCAAACACACGGAAAACATTCCAGGGGCTTGGCACTTCCTGGTTTTCTGCTGGGAATTTTGGGAATCACCTAAAAGGCTGGAATTTTGTGTCCATGGGAAGGCTCCCAATGGATGGATGATGGGAAAGCTCTCCTCCATCCATTCCTGGAAAAGCTGGGATTCCCCAGCTCCCAAATCCTTGGGAATAGTGGGAAGTGGAGCAGCTGGAGCGACTCCAACCCTGCATTCCTCGACAATCCTGTGCTATCCCTAAGGAATTCTCTGCTCAGATTCCCAGATTTTGGGTGGAATTATTCCAAAAGCCTCAACTTTTTCCATGGATTTTGTTTTTCCAGAGGAGGAATACGACGACGATGCTCAGGTAGTGGAGGATGAGGAGGACGAGGAGGAAGAGGAGGAAGGGGAGGAGGAGGATGTGAGCGGAGAGGAGGAGGTGAGCCTTGGAATTCCGCCTTGGAATTCCGCCTCGGGAATCGGCGGGAACCAGCTGGGAAGGAAATCTGGGATTTGAGGAATTTTAGGATTCACGTTTTGCTGGGGCGGATGAAGGATGGGATTGAGGGGGGGAAAAATGGGGTTGGAGGAAGGAAAATGGGATTTTAGGAGGGAAAATGGAATCGAGGGAGGAAAAAAAAAGGGAAAAGGGGAAAGCGGGATGGGAGGAAGGGAAATGGGATTGGAGGTGAGAAAGTGGAATGGGAAAGGGGAAAACAGAATTCCAGGGATTTGTTTTCCCTCTCCTCCAGCCCCTCTGGAATGTTCCTGAGCCTCCTCAGTTCTGCTCCGAGGCTCTGGATCATTCCAGCTTTTCCCACTCCCATAAATCCCAATGCAGTTTTCCTGAACTCGGGAATGGCACATTCCCACATTCCCAGCTGCAGCTCAGGGATTGATTCCCTGGGCTTTCGGTGCCAGCTCCTGCTATTCCATAAAAAACTGGAATACTGGGAAGTGGCTGAGGACATTGCCAAGGACATTCCCTCCTTGGAAGACGGGATATTGGGAAAGCTCCTGGGCTTGATCCCAAGCTTTACATCCCGTTTTTTCCTGGAATTCCAGGAGGATGAGGAAGGCTACAACGACGGCGAGGTGGATGACGAGGAGGACGAGGAGGAGCCTGGTACGGAACCAATCCCACTTTTCCTAAGGAAAAACCACCCCAGTTCCATGGAAAATGGAATTCCCGGAAAAGCAGGAATGTGGCTCCTGGAGTAATGGGAATTCTTTCTTTTTTCCAGAGGAAGAGCGGGGTCAGAAGAGGAAACGAGAGCCTGAGGATGAGGGGGATGAGGACGACTGAGCAGCTTTTCCCTGGAAAAAATTCCCTCTTGTGATTTGACTGTTTTTATCCCGGAATTCCCCCTTTTCCCACTCCCGACCCTTTGGATTTCCTTTTCTTTTCCTGGTTTTTTTTTTTTGGTTTTTTTTTTTTTGGTTTTTTTTTTTCCGGATTGTAACGTTGCTGTGGGAACCGAGCGGGAGCAGCGAGGGTGGGAAGGGAATAAAATCCTATTTTTACTGCCGCTCCTCCTCCGATTCTTTGGGAATTTTTTCCTTGGATCCTTTTCCTTGAATCCCTGGAACTGCGAGAGTCGAGTAGGAACCGAGTTGGGAATTCTCGGAGCGGAGCTTGGACATCTCGGAAGCAAACCAAGGAGAAAACTGAGCTGAAATCATGGATGAGCCGGGATTTTCCCACCTCTGCCATTCCCAAATCCACGTTTTTTCAGGAATGGCAGCCAGGCCTTCTCCCTGGGGTGGCAATGGTGCCTTGCTCCATGGGTTTTGGTTTTTTTTTTTTTTTTTGGGAATGCTGCCATTTTCAGCCCTTTTTCCCGACTTTGGGAATTCCCTCTTTGTACATAGCGACCAAACATTGGTTTTTTTTTTTTTTGGGAATGTTGGATTTTTCGGGATGGGTTCGGAGCTGGTGACTTTGCGATCCCTGTGTGTTGTGTGTTCCCAGTTTTCCTTTAATTTGGGGGGGAATTTTAGGGTTTTTAGTAAGTATTTTTTATTTTGGGGGTTTTTAAGGGGAATTTTAGGGGATTTTCATGGCTCCAGTGCAGCCAAATCCCTGGAAATGGCAGGCATGAAAAAAAATGGGGATTTCTACAAAAAAATATCCCAAATTCCCAAATTTCCTGATCTTGGAATAAACCACCTCCTCCCTGCTTTCCCGATCAGCTCCCTCTGGAATTTCTGTCCCTAATCCAGGAAAAACCACATGGAAAATCCCAATTTTTTCACCCGGAAAGCCAGGAATTCCAGGAGCAATGCCTGAAATTCCATGGAAATTCCTGAAAATTGTATTTTCTTACTTTGTGGGAGGCAAAAAAACAAGGAAAATCCTTGGGGAATGTACAGATCCTGCGGGGGATAAATCCCTTTGGAAGTGACTTGGATTTCCTAGGAAAGCTTCCATGTGTAGAAATCCAGCGGCTCCAGGTTTTTTTGGGAATTTGGGGGCCCGGCAGAGCCACCTTTGGAGTTTTTGTCTGTTTGGCTTTGAGGAATTTCAATAAAGCTTTTGATACAAATCCCGCCTCTGGAATTCTTTCTGGGAAAACAAGGAATGGCTGCTCTGAAAAAGCGGGAATTCACAGATCTTTTTTAGCACCCTAAAAAAAAAAAGGAATTGTAACTCTGGAAAAGTGGGAATTCCCAGAGCTATTTAGCACCTTTGGCTCCCTAAAAAAAAAACAGGGAATTGCAGCTCTGGAAAAGTGGGAACTCAAGAATTTTTTTAGCACCTTTGGCTCCCTAAAAAGAAGGAATGGCAGCCCTGGAAAAGCGGGAATTCCTGGTGTTTTTAGCACCTTTGGCTCCCTAAAATCCTTTGGATGGAGGCCCTGGAATGGTTTCCCTTGGGAACGGGGGGTTCTGGGGGATTATCCCAGGAAAACCGGAGCTTTTCTCCTGGGAAATCCTCTCCTGGCTTTGCCAGGCTGGGAACAAGGAGCTCCTGGATCCCGGGGAAGAGCCAGCGCTCCGTGTTTTCCTCCCTCTGGAATGAGCTGGATCCTGGGAATGTTGGGATGAGCTGGGAATGCCGGAATGAGGATCCATCTTCGCCCTCCCTGCTCCGGAGGAGCGCATCCAAGAGCTTTTCCTTGGGATCCCCCCGGATGGAGAAGGAGAGGCAGGAACGCGGTTCTGGTATCCTGGAAAGGTTTTATTCCATCACTATCCCGTGGGAGCATAAATAATCGGGAATGACAGCACACGGAAGGCAGCGGGAACGCGGGACGCGCACGGGACGGCAGCTGGGATTGAGTGGGAATTGGGATCTCCGGGAAAAACCAGCAGGGTTTGGTTCCCCGTGCTCTGGGAAAATCCTGCCAATCCTGGGATTGTCCCACGTGCTGAGCCCGGCACGCTCCAGGAGCATCCCTCGGGATCCAGCCTCGGGATCCATCCCGGGGGCAGCAGCCCCAGAAATATCCCAGGATCCCATCACGAGAAGGATCCCAGATTCCCACCATGGAATGAGCCCAGATTCCCACCATGGAATGAGCCCAGGCTCCACCACGGGAATGATCCCAGATCCCCACCATGGAATGATCCCAGATTCCCACCATGGAATGATCCCAGATCCCCACCATGGAATGATCCCAGATTCCCACCATGGAATGATCCCAGTTCCCCACCATGGAATGATCCCAGATTCCCACCATGGAAGGATCCCAGATTCCCACCATGGAAGGATCCCAGTTCCCCACCATGGAATAATCCTAGATTCCCTCCACAGGAATGATCCCAGATTCCCGCCATGGAATGATCCCAGATTCCCACCATGGAAGGATCCCAGATTCCCTCCACAGGAATGATCCCAGATTCCCGCCATGGAATGATCCCAGATTCCCACCATGGAAGGATCCCAGATTCCCTCCACAGGAATGATCCCAGATTCCCGCCATGGAATGATCCCAGTTTCCCACCATGGAAGGATCCCAGATTCCCACCATGGAATGATCCCAGTTTCCCACCATGGAAGGATCCCAGATTCCCGCCATGGAATGATATCAGATTCCCACCATGGGAGGGATCCCAGTTTCCCTCCACAGGAATGATCCCAGTTCCCCACCACAGGAATGATCCCAGATTCCCACCATGGAATGATCCCAGATTCCCACCATGGAAATGATCCCAGATTCCCACCATGGGAAGGATCCCAGTTCCCCACCATGGAATAATCCCAGATTCCCACCATGGGAAAGGATCCTGGAACAGATCCCAGGTTACATCTACAGGAAAAATCCCAGGTTCCCATCATGGGAAGGATCCCATCCTGTTCCCATGGGATGGATCCCAGAATCCCACCATGGGAATGATCCCAGTTTCCCACCACAGCAAGGATCCTGTCCTGCTGCCATGGGAATGATCCCAGTGTCCCAGCATGGGAAGGATCCCGGATTCCCAGAATGGGAAGGATCCTGTCCTGCTCCCATGGGAATGATCCCAGTGTCCCAGCACGGGAAGGATCCCAGATTCCCACATGGAAACCCCTTTGACGATCAAGCCCTTCCCTCTTCCCGCCCCGTTTTCCAGTTCCGCTCCCGCTGTCACATTTTTTGCATAGGAAAAAAAATTAATAGCAAGGAAGCTTCGTGCTTTCCCGGGAATCCGCCCCGGGCTGGCTCCTCCCGACGGACAGGACACGGCTCCGACGTACTGGGAGCCTCCAGGCTTTCCCAGGAATCAGGTTAGAGCGGGATTAGTGCCGGACAAGACGCGCAGGACGTGATTCCAGGCTCTCGGAATTGTGTTCTGGGTGAGTGGATCCAAGGAATTCGGGAGTAGAAACAAAGGAATGTCTTTAGAAAATGTCCCTGGAGTCAATTGTTCTTGGGGCTGTTCCGGAAGTTCTTTAATTCCAGCTGCAGCTGCCGGATCTGAATGTCCTTCTGCGAGAGCTCGTCCTTCATCCTCCGGATCTCGTCCTGCTGCCGGAAGAACATCCGCAGCAGCTGGAAAACAAGGATGGAGATGGGATGGAGCTGGTGGGATCACATCAGCTGATCCCGGATTTGCCAGATCCGTGCTGGGGATGGGCTGTAACTCGGCTGGTTCTGGGGACAAGGGATGGATCTGAACTGATGGATGGGAGATTTTGATGGGATTTTGGGAAGGAATTCCCAGCTGGGAGGGCGGAGAGGGGCTGGGATGGAATTTCCAGAGAAGCTGTGGCTGCCCTTGGATCCCTGGAAGTGTCCAAGGCCAGGCTGGAGCAACCTGGGACAGTGGAAGGTGTCCACGATGGGAAAGGGTCAGGAGATGGATCCCAGGATCCCACCATGGGAAAGGGTCATGGGATGGATCCCAGGATCCCACCATGGGAAAGGGTCAGGGGAGGGATCCATGTTTCCCACCATGGGAAAGGGTCAGGAGATGGATCCCAGGATCCCACCATGGGAAAGGGTCATGGGATGGATCCCAGGATCCCACCCTGGGAAAGGGTCATGGGATGGATCCATGTTTCCCACCATGGAAAAGGGTCATGGGATGGATCCCAGGATGCCACCATGGGAAAGGGTCAGGAGATGGATTCCAGGATCCCACGATGGGAAAGGGTCAGGAGATGGATCCCAGGATCCCACCCTGGGAAAGGGTCATGGGATGGATTCCAGGATCCCACCATGGAAAAGGGTCATGGGATGGATCCATGTTTCCCACCATGGAAAAGGGTCATGGGATGGATCCCAGGATCCCACGATGGGAAAGGGTCAGGGGATGGATCCCAGGATCCCACCCTGGGAACTGTGCCAGGTTCTCACCATGGGAAAGGGTCATGGACTAGATCCTGGGATCCCATCCCTGGAGGAATCCCACGCTCCTGCCTCCCTTGGGATGGAGCCCGGCAGCGCGGTGCCTTTCCAGGCTCATCCCCCAGATCCCATTCCCATTCCCACTCCAGGGCTGCCCCACCTCGTTCTCCGTGCGGGGCGGGACGTTCTCCAGGAGGTCGATCCCGTTGACCACCACGCTCTTCTTCTCCCTCACCGGCGCCTTGAAGACGATCTTGGAATTCTTCTTGTATCCCTCCTTCAGCGACACCAGGATGGGATCTGCGGGAGAGCCGGCGGATCAGCGGGATGCGGTGGCCTTTTCCCACATCCCGGATATTTTTTGGGATACCCCCTGGTGGGTTTACCTCTGTTGATCCCACTGAGCCACTCGTCCGGGGTCAGGGCTGGCTCTGTCCCCGGAGTCATGGGATAAATGTCCTCCTGGTACGTCTCCGACTGGGAAAATGGGAAGAGAAGAGCAATGGGAACTGGGAATCCACTCCCTGGGAACTGAGGAATAATTCCCTGCCCCGCAGATGGAATAAACACCTGGATATTTGGGAAACTCCAGGCACAGTGAGGAGATTTGGGAAGTGCTGGCTGGAGCAGAGAACCTGGGATCACGTCCTCCACCCAGCCCTGGCCAGCAGCTGGATTTGCTTCCCAGAAAACCTCGATCCAAGAGATATTTCCCAAAACTCAAGTGAGACCAACCCCTTGGAGAAACATTCCCTTGAGACATTCCCGTTAAATTGTGGTTGAAATTCCATGGGATGACCAAGGATGGAGAGGGATGGTGGGATCAAAGCCATGCACGGGATTGGCCAAAGCGGGGCATGTCCATGGCTTTGGGGTCGCTGGGACATTCCGGATCCCGCTCATTCCCACATTCCAGGACTCACCCGCCTCGGGACGATCATGGAGATGGGCTCGATGAGCCCCTTGAGGGTGATGAGTTTGTAGAAACGGAAAACTTCACAGGCGGAGACGTCCAGGCCGTGCTTCGGCATCACCCCTGCGGAGAGCGCCGGGATCAGCCACCCGTGAAATTCCAGCTTGGAAAATCCCAGACTGGAGAGGCACCGGGATCAGCCACCCGTGAAACTCCAGCTTGGAAAATCCCAAACCAGAGCACCGGGATCAGCCACCCGTGAAATTCCAGCTTGGAAAATCCCAAACCGGAGAGCGCCGGGATCAGCCACCCGTGAAACTCCAGCTTGGAAAATCCCAAACCGGAGAGGCACCGGGATCAGCCACCCGTGAAATTCCAGCTTGGAAAATCCCAAACCGGAGAGGCACCGGGATCAGCCACCCGTGAAATTCCAGCTTGGAAAATCCCAAACCGGAGAGCGCCGGGATCAGCCACCCGTGAAACTCCAGCTTGGAAAATCCCAAACCGGAGAGCACCGGGATCAGCCACCCGTGAAATTCCAGCTTGGAAAATCCCAAACCAGAGCACTGGGATCAGCCACCCGTGAAATTCCAGCTTGGAAAATCCCAGACTGGAGAGCACCGGGATCAGCCACCGTGAAATTCCAGTTTGGAAAATCCCAAACCGGAGAGCACTGGGATCAACATCCACACAATTCCAACCATGGAAAATCCCAAAACAAAGAGGCACTGGGATCAGCCATCCACACAATTCCCACCATGGAATATCCCAAACTGGAGAGGCACCGGGATCAGCCATCCACACAATTCCCACCATGGAATATCCCAAACTGGAGAGGCACCGGGATCAGCCATCCACACAATTCCCACCATGGAATATCCCAAACTGGAGAGGCACTGGGATCAGCCATCCATGCAATTCCAGCATGGAAAATCCCAATCCCAAAGCCAATCCAAACCCAACCTAAACCCATTCCAATTTAAACCCAATCCAAATCCATCCCAACCCCAATCCAAACCCATCCCAACCCCAATCCAAACCCATTCCAAACCCAATCCAAACCCAACCCGTCCCCTTTTCCTTGTGCCGTTCAGTCCAGCCCCTTCCCCATCCACCTTTTCCATGCTCCGGGAAGCGGAGCCGCAGCTCCTCCAGCCTTACCCAGCCCTTTCTGCGGAGCCGGCGAGCGGAATTCCATGAGATAACTCAGGTAGGGCTTTTCCGAGCCGATCTCGTAGTATCGGATGTTGCCGTCGCCCTGGAGCAGCAGGGAAGAGGGATGGGAATGGATTTGGAAATGAGAAGGTGGGAAAAAACCAGGATTAGGAGCATTTAGAAGGCAGGAACGGATGGGATATCGGGAAGGAATTGTTCCCTGGGAGAGCGAGGAGGGGCTGGGATGGAATTCCCAGAGAAACTGCCTCTGGATCTCCGGAATATCCCGGCTTGGATGGGGCTCGGAACAGCCTGGGATGATGGAATGTGCCCCATGGCAGGGACATCCATGGAACTGGATGAGTTTGAAGCTCCCTTTCCACACAAACCATTCCAAGATCCAAATTCCAGCCCCAATCCCTCGGGCAATGCGGGGGGATTTTCTGGGAATGCCACATCCGGATGCTCCGTGCATCCCTACCTTCCCAGCCAGGTAGAGCATGTGGGTGTCGGCGTCGTAGAACGGGAAGAGGAGCCCCGAGAGCCCGTCGATCTCCTCCTCCATCAGGGGCATGGATAAATCTTCCTGGAAAACAGGAAAATCCCGCTCTTAGCTGCATCCCAATGGCGGTGCTGAGCAGGATCCCAGTGGGCACGGAGAAGGAATTCCAGCAGGGAGCTGGGCAGGGATGGAGAGGGATCCTGGTGGGGCTGGAGCAGGAATTCCAGCAGGGTTTGAGCAGGAATTCCGGCAGGGATGGAGCAGGAATTCCAGCAGGAACGGAGCAGGAATTCCAGCAGGGATGGAGCAGGAATTCCAGCAGGGTTGGAGCAGGAATTCCAGCAGGGTTGGAGCAGGAATTCCGGCAGGGTTTGAGCAGGAATTCCAGCAGGGATGGAGCAGGATCCTGGCAGGGCTGGAGCAGGAATTCCAGCAGGGTTGGAACAGGAATTCCAGCAGGGATGGAGCAGGAATTCCAGCAGGGATGGAGCAGGAATTCCAGCAGGGATGGAGCAGGAATTCCAGCAGGGATGGAGCAGGAATTCCAGCAGGGATGGAGCAGGATCCTGGCAGGGCTGGAGCAGGAATTCCAGCAGGGATGGAGCAGGAATTCCATCAGGGATGGAACAGGAATTCCAGCAGGGATGGAACAGGAATTCCAGCAGGGTTGGAACAGGAATTCCAGCAGGGATGGAACAGGAATTCCGGCAGGGCTGGAGCAGGAATTCCGGCAGGGGGATCCCGGCACCCACCTGGTCCCACAGGGCGATCTGCCGGGTGTTCCAGCGGGACACTCCCGTGGTCAGGAGCCGTTTGGTGCTTCCCAGGAAAACCACGCGGTTGACGCGGTGGTTCTTGCAGCTGGCCTCCTGCAAGACAGGAATGAGCTCTGGAATTCCCCTTGGATCCAGCTCTCATCCCAGGAAAGCCCTTTCCTTGCTCCCCTCACCTCATGCCCAGGAAATTCCAGCTCTGTCCTTTGCCACCTGTCTCTGGGCAAGCCGAAATTCCCATTTTCCTGAGGATCAGGGAGAGCCCACCATACTCCTCCAAAACTCCTGCACCTTCCCCTTTATTCCCAACATTTCCCACAAATCTTTAATGAACAGAATCAAAGCCAACTCTGGACCTTCCCATGCACCTTCCCCGTCATTCCCAACATTTTCCACAAATCCTTAATGAACAATGGACTTAAAGTCCCCAACTCTGGACCTTCCCATGCGCCTTCCCCGTCATTCCCAACATTTTCCACAAATCCTTAATGAACAACAGAATCAAACTCCTCCGCTTGGGATGAGGCCAAGCCCTTCCCACCATCTCCACCACCGCGCCGGCTCCCGGATTCCACCACACGGAAAACATCCCGCCGGCAGCACCTCCAGCACTCGGTGGGTGCTTCCTGACATTCCGCGGGATTCTTCCCTAAAACCTCCATCCGAGGGCCCCATCCCACCTGGAGGACCCTCCCGGAGCGCGGCTCCAGCACGCGCAGCTTCTTGTCCTTGCAGGTGGTGGCCAGGAGGCTGCCGTCGCTGTTGAAGGACATGCAGAGGATCACGTCCGCGTGGCAGTCGATCATCTTCACCGGCTCGCCGATCTCCAGGTTCCAGATCAGCACCTGCGGAAAGAGCCTCTGGAGCAGCCCGCCGTGGTGGGAGGTCCTCCTGCTCCGTGGAAGCTGCTCCTGGCCCATGGAATGTCTCCCTGGCTGGTGGAAGCTGTTCTTGGGCTATGGAAGCTGTTCCTGGTTTTCTGGAAGCTGTTCCTGGTCTATGGGAGCTGTTCCTGGTTTATGGAACGTCTCCCTGATCTATGGAATGTCTCCCGATCCATGGAATGTCTCCCTGGTCTATGGAAGCTCCCCTTTATCTGTGGGAGCTGTTCCTGGTCTATGGAAGCTGTTCCTGATCCATGGAATGTCTCCTTGATCTACAGAATGTCCCCCTGATCCACGGAATGTCTCCCTGGCCTATGGAAGCTGTTCCTGGTCTCTGGAATGTCTCCCTGGCCTCTGGAAGATCTCCCTGATCTGTAGAAGCTGTTCCTGATCTCTGGAAGTTGTTCCTGGTTTTTGGAAGCTGTCCCTGGCCCATGGAATGTCTCTCTGGTCATGGCAGCTGTCCCTGATCCATGGACAGTCTCCCTGATCCATGGAACGTCTCCCTGATCCATGGAACGTCTCCCTGATCCATGGAACGTCTCCCTGGTCCATGGACAGTCTCCCTGATCCATGGAATGTTTCCCTGATCCATGGAACGTCTCCCTGGTCCATGGAATGTCTCCCTGATCCATGGACAGTCTCCCTGATCCATGGAATGTCTCCCTGATCCATGGAATGTCTCCCTGGTCCATGGAACGTCTCCCTGGTCCATGGACAGTCTCCCTGATCCATGGAATGTTTCCCTGGTCCATGGAATGTCTCCCTGGCCCATGGAATGTTTCCCTGGCCCACGGAAGCTCCCCCTGGCCTACGGAAAGCACGGAATGAGACGAGCTTTAAGCTCCTTCCAACCCAAACTGTTCCAGCGTTCCGCGATCCCATCCTGGCCACCCACGGGTGACTCCCAGAGGTGCCAAAATCCAGGGAAGCCCTTCGGAATGGCTCTCCCGGGAAGTGAAACATAAATTTTAAGGAATTTAGAGACTTCGGGGGAGCTAAGATTTTAGTTAGAGACAAGCCTTACTAGAGTTAATTAAAATAAATGAGCAGGCCTTGATGAAGTTAAGAGTTGGTAGTTAGCTAATAATTGATCGCTCGTCAGCACAATGTTTAATTAGCTGGGTTTATAATGAAGAATATGAATTGATAAATTGCTTTTAGGAACATCAGACAATTGTGAGCTCCTCTGTTCCAAAACCAACTGGAGACAAGGAATGGGAGTTCTACCAAGAGTTCATTTGTCAGATTGGGATTGGAAAGGTGGAAAGGTCAGGGGGAGGAAAAAAATTCATTGACTTCCTCATTTTGGGACCCCTCCCCATGGAAGGGACACCACCCATCCCAAGGGACAAATTAGGCATGCTGAATGGCTTTGGGAGTGATTAGCAAACGAAGCGAGGGATGGGATGTACCAAAATGATGAATTTGGATTTGTATTTTGGGTGTTCAATACTTGGATGGATAAAAGGGATCTGTACTTGGAAGGCGCGGTGTGGATTTGGGAATGGGATGTACCAAAGTGATGAATATGGATTTGTATTTTGGGTAATCAACGCTTGGATGGATAAAAGGGATCTGTGATCACCTGGGAGCTGCCGTGTGGATTTGGGATCCCACACCCAATAAACACAATAAACACAGACTTTGTAACTCTAAACTGTCGGAGAGTTTCTGTCCCTCCCAGCTGGATATCGGTACTAGATCAATATCGGTATTTTTCAATAAATCACTTTCTAACTTTAAACTGTCAGAGAGTTTCTGCCTGTCACAGCTGGATATGGGTACTAGATCGATATCTGGATTTTTCAATAAATCACTTTCTAACTAAACTGTCGGAGAGTTTCTGCCCCTCACAGCTGGATATGGGTCCTAGATCGCTCTCCGGATTTTTCAATAAATCACTTCCTAACTTTAAACTGAGTGTTTTTGTCTGTCACAGTTGGATATTGGTACTAGATCGCTCTCCGGATTTTTCAATAAATCACTTCCTAACTTTAAACTGTCGGAGAGTTTCTGCCCCTCCCAGCTGGATATGGGTACTAGATCGCTCTCCGGATTTTTCAATAAATCACTTTCTAACTAAACTGTCGGAGGGTTTCTGCCCCTCCCAGCTGGATATGGGTACTAGATCGATATCCGGATTTTTCAATAAATCACTTCCTAACTTTAAACTCTTTGAGAGTTTCTGCCCCTCACAGCTGGATATCGGTACTAGATCAATATCGGTATTTTTCAATAAATCACTTCCTAACTTTAAACTCTTTGAGAGTTTCTGCCCCTCCCAGCTGGATATGGGTCCTAGATCGCTATCCGGATTTTTCAATAAATCACTTCCTAACTTTAAACTGTCGGAGAGTTTCTGTCCCTCCCAGCTGGATATGGGTGCTAGATCAATATCGGTATTTTTCAATAAATCACTTTCTAACTTTAAACTCTTTGAGAGTTTCTGCCCCTCCCAGCTGGATATGGGTACTAGATCAATATCCGGATTTTTTAATAAATCATTTTCTAACTTTAAACTCTTTGAGAGTTTCTGCCCCTCACAGCTGGATATGGGTACTAGATCAATATCCGGGTTTTTCAATAAATCACTTTCTAACTAAACTGTCGGAGAGTTTCTGTCCCTCCCAGCTGGATATGGGTCCTAGATCCCTCTCCGGATTTCCAGCCGCTCCGGAGCCTGACCTTGTAGTCGTAGCCGGCGCTGAGGAGGATGTTGTTGGTGGTCGGGTGCCACTCCAGCAGCCCCACGCGGCGGCTGTGTCCGTACAGCTCCAGCGCCGCCTCCGTCATGTTCCGCTTCAAGCCGCCCTCCGGAATCTCCCAGATCCGCACCTGCAGCGGGGTTTGGAGCATCCCAACGCCCGCCCTTCAATCCCTGCCTTGCCCGGGAATTCCAGGATGAGCCCTGCAGCTGGATCGTCCCTCAGGGATAAGCAACGGATCCTTGGGATCCCTTGGGAAAAGCCCAGCCGGGGTAGATCCACGCCTGGAATGGGGTTTGGAGCATCCCAGCTCCTGGCTTTGAAAGCTCCTTCCCGAAAAAATGAAAAAGCTTTTGGGAATTCAGGATCAGCCTGGCTACTGATTGTCTCTCCTAGATAAATAAGGAATCCTTGGGATCCCTTGGGAAAAATCCAGCCGGGGTAGATGGCGTTATCCAGGCAGGAATCCTCATCCTGAATTCCCAGATTCCCTTGTCCCGAGACCCCCAAACCTGACCCCACAAATTCCACATTTCGGGATCCTTTGGGATAAAAACTCCCAGGTTTTCCAGGTTAGTTGCTCTAAAAACCACCAGGAATTTCCCCAGGCTTTAGCTCCTCTTTTCCGTTGTCTCCATGGAGATTCCCAACCTGAACCTTCCCTGGGACTTGTGGAGAGCCTGGAATTCCCTCTGGATCACAATTTTCTCCAGGCTGAGCATTCCCAGCTCCCTCAGCTGCTCCTCATGGGAATTACCCTCTGGATCCTCTGGATTTGTGTCCAGAAAAAAAAACAAAAGGAGGGAATTTTGGCCCAGGAGCCAGGCTGGGCACGATTTGGGATGGGCTTTGATCTCCTGTCCCTCAGCATTCCCAAAAAAAAAATACCACGGAAATATTGAAACAGGGAATCAACGGGATGGGGGGGACGGATGGATTTGGGAATTGCATCCCGGAATTCCGTCTCACCGAGGTGTCCTCGGAGCAGGAGGCGATGATGTTCTCAATGAAGGGGTTCCACTTGATGTCCAGCACGTTTCCCTGGTGACCGCAAACTTTGGGATAGTTCGGCTCGATCCGGCCAGTCTGGAGTGGAAAAGCACGGAAAACATCGGGAAAACCATCAAATTTTGGGAGAAATTGGCGCTTCCAGGGATGGGAAATCGTTGGAGAAGGGAGATTCCAGCTCAGCCTGGGATTGGGTTTATCCAATATTCCCAGTATTCCCAGCTGATCCATGGATGGGAAGGGGTTTCTCCAGACTCCATGGAGCAGGGGAAGGGCAGCGGGAGTTCAGTGGGAATTCACGGAATCATGGAATACCGGGGTTGGAAAAGCGCTCCAAGGTCGTGGAGTCCGACCATTCCCAGCACTGATCCTTGTCCCCAGGGGCTGCATCCACGGGGATTTTCAATCCCTCTGGGAATGGGGACAGGGCTGGAAAACCCTTTCCGGGAGGGAACTTTCCCAATATCCAAACCTCTCCTTTCATGACCCAAATCCTTGGGCCAAAGGACTGGAAGAGATTCCAGAGGCTCCAGAGCCATCGGATCCCACGTGAATCCCAGAACAGTTTGGGTGGGAAGATCTTCCAGGAGATCCATTCCCAATCCCTGCCATGGCTCAGGATCCCTTTCCCTATCCCAGGTTGCTCCAAGCTCATCCAACCCAGCCTGGAGTTGAAGCATCTGGAATTTCCCTCCCAAACTTTGGAATCCCCTTTTTCCAAGGTTCTCCTCCCATGGAACAAACGCCAAATTCTGGGATCACGCAACTCCCGCTAATCCTCAATCCATGACCCCACAGGATGGGAATCTTTCCATGCGGAATTCCCAAAGCTTTTACGGAGCCCCCCGGGAAGATTCCCGCCGGGATGGGAACCTTTTCCATTCCCAAGGAAGCTCCGTGTCCGGATGCCAGCCCGGCGTCCTTCCCTGCTCCGTGCTGGCTCCGTGCCGGAGCAGCGCTCGGAGCGTGCGGAATAACTGGGTCAGCTCGGCACAGCCGCTGAATATTTCATGGATTTTCCTTCCCGACTTTTCCCTTTTATTGGGAACAAAGGAATGTGCTGGGAATTCTGCCCTCAGCAGCTCCGGGAAGTCGGATCAGGGCCGAGAAGGTCGTTCCCGAGGTTTCCTGGGATTCATTTCCTCCCTCGAGCTGCAGGGAGGAATTTGGGAAGGAAAATTCCCAAAGATGAGAGAGAGAAGGAAAAGGAAACATGGGAATGTCAGTGATTCCTTAGTTCTGCCTCCCAGTGAATTCCTGGGATGCAATTCCTGGTTTTGTCTTTGTGATATGAAATATTCCAGCCCCCATCGCTTATCCAAAGGCTTGGCTTATCCCACTTTTCCCAAATTTCTGATCTACATTGCCAGGACGTTATTCACACCCCGGCCGCAGCAGAAATTCCTGCAGAAACCGCACAATTCCAGGTGGATGGAATTTTTAACGGCACAGATTCAAATTCCACCACTTTTATTTTGAGCAATCAGCTGAGTGAATTCCTTTTTCCAGAAGATTTGATGGATTTTTCCCCAAAATTTGCCAGGATTTTAAGAGGACAACGCCGCGTCTGGTTATTTGGGATCGTTTCTTCCCAAGAAATCTGGAATTTTGATTCAAACTGATTGTGCACAGTGGGAAAAGGACAAGGAACGCGCCATTCCCATGGCACCTGGAAAAGGCAAAGGAAAAATAAAGGCAATAAAAGGGAAAAATCCCGGAAAAAATGCAGGATTCTGGCTGCCTTTATCCCGTTTTTCAGCAGGACCTTGCTGACAGCCAGAGTTAATCCAAGGTGAATCCTAATCCCTGGATCCCTGATCCCGGCTGAGGGAAGCTCGGTGACCCACATTCCGACCCCGCAGGGACGGCCTGGAGCTCTCCCGGCTCCGGCAGCTCCGAGGTTTTCCACGGAAAAGGCTGGAAGGAGGAAATCTGCCCCTCCCGCTGCTGAAGCACTCGGGAAAGGGAAAATCCTTCGGGTTATGTCGGGAAAAGGGAAAATTATTGGGGGAAAATTGTGAATTTTGGGGATTGGCGGGTGGAGAGGGAATTCTTTCCCTGGGAATGGCTGGAATAGCAGCAGGCAGAGGGATGAAAACCCTCTGGATTCCAGAATCTGGGAATGGGATTGTGGAATCTCCCGAGGATCTGCGTAGAGAATCCCGGGAATTCCAGTGGACTCAGAGCTATCCCTGGGATGGGAGGGATGGAATTTCCCTCCCGGATGGAAATCCAGGATGAATTTTCCATCGGATCCATCCTCAATTCCCAGCCTTGGAGCAGCACAGCTCTGCCCTGGCCACGGCTGAATTCCACTTTTCCCGGAAATCCATCCAGCAGGAAATATTGGATAAATTATTTCAATATCAGAAATCTCCCAAACGTGCTTTTCCCTTGGAAAACGCAAACCAGGAGCACTTCCGAACCCTCCCGTTCCCTGGAAAACTCCACAAACGTGGAAAAATCCCTTCATTCCACTCCATCCTTCAATCCCACATGGAAAACCTCAGGGATGGGTGCAGCATCCATCCGGCAGCACCTCCGGATCCCATTCCCAGAGGGAAAATCCCATTCCTGGAGGAAAAATCCCATTCCTGGAGGAAAAATCCCATTCCCGGAGGGAAAATCCCAAAGGAACATGGAAGGAAACTCAGGGAGGTTTGGGAATTCCATGCCCTGTCCTATCCCAAATCCAGCCTTTTCCCCATCCCAAATGCAGCCCTTTTCCCCATCCCAAATCCAGCTTTGTTCCCATCCCAAATCCATCCTTTTCTCCATCCCAAATCCAGCCTCTCTCCTATCCCAAATCCATCCTTTTCCCCATCCCAAATCCAGCCTTTTCCCTATCCCAAATCCAGCCTTTTCCCCATCCCAAATCCAGCCCTGTGCTGTCCATGGAATGGGATGAGCTTTAAGATCCTTTCCAACCCAAACCGTTCCAGGATTCCGGGATTCTCCCGTTCCCATGGAGCCAATCCTGCTCCTCCCGATCCTTCGCCCACTCCCTTGGGATATTTTTATCCTGGTGCTGGGGACAGGCTCATTCCCAATCCCGAGGCTCCGGAATCTGGGAGGAAGGAGGAGCAAAACTCCCTCTTCCCAGCCCACACATCCCTTGGATCACTCCATGAAAACCCCGGGATGTGGATTTGGGATGATCAGATGGCCCAGCCCAGATTCCAGGAGCTCTGCTGAGGGCAAAATCCAGGGAGAAGATCCAAAAATGCAGCAGCAAATCCACGGAGCAGCTCCGCGGTGTCCGGGTTACCTTCATTAGCTTCTAATTATGGATCACAATTAATTAGGGAGCTGCTGATTTCCAAGGAAAATGAGTTTCTCCTTAATGAGCTAATCAGGCTCCGGATTAAAAAAAAAATCGGGAATTTATTAACTCCTCCAGCATCCAGAGCCACTCCAGGTGGGACTGACCAGCTGGATATCCCAGGATTTCAGAGGATCCTTTTTTTTAGGGATCCCTGCTTTTATCCCACTGGGATTTTGCCAGGAAAAAAAGTGGGATTTTGCTGGGGATGTGGGGTTGTTCCTCAGGGTTTGGGATCGAGGGGGTGTGGATGGTGATTCCAGCTGGGATCCATGGGGAAGGAGCCGGGATGAGGCCGGAGCTGGAGCGCTCCGGGGGCTCAGACAAAGCTCCCGGGTTTTTTTTCTGGGAATATTAATGAGGCTCAAGCTGTGCTCTGCAATTAAATCCTGATTAGAATTCCTTCCATCTGGAGCTGCCTCCGGAACGAACGAGGAATTCAGGAGAGGCGGGAATGTTGCACAGGGAAAGGGGCAAAGGAATGATGGGATGGGGGAAAAACCAGGGAGAGCTGCCCCTTCTCCCAGCTTCCCTTCCCGGCTGGAATCTGGGATCTGGGAATTTGGCAATGCAGCTCTGCCATGGCAAAATTCCTCCTGGGAATGGGGCTGGGAGCATCCCAGAGCCGCAGATTTCTGGGGATGGGACGTGGATTCCCGCTCAGAATGCAGGAATATCCCAGGGGAGTGCCCAAATTCTGGGAGCAATCCAAGAATCCCAGGATTCAGGGGTGAGTTGGGTGGGAAGGGATTTTATCCCGTTCCAATATCCCAGGTCGCTCCAACCTGGCCTTGAACATTCCCGGGATAAGGAAGCAACAACTTCCCTGGGAATTGTGCCAGGGTCTCCCTCCCTGGAAAAATTCCTTTGATCTCATTTTAACGGATTCTCTTCCCGTCAAAACACTCCCCTTTCCCTATCCAAGGTACATTCCAGGCTCAAGGTCACCGCCGCTTTTCCCAGGAGCTGCGGATCCCACGGGATCGGCCGGAGCAGCCGTTGGATTGATGGGAATTTCAACTTCAGGCGGGCAGATCCCAGGGGAATTCCTGGGAAAAGTGGGGAAAATCTTGGATGGAGGAGGAAAAGGGAGGAGGAGGAAGATCCCAGCTGGATCACAGATGAGAGGGATAAATCCTGCTTTTCCCATCTGGAATCTCACCTGCTCCAGCGGGATGATGAGGAAACCCCAGGAAAAGGAGATTTGGACGATTTTTTGGGAATTCCTGTTGGGAATCTCACCTGCTCCAGCGGGATGATGAGGAAACCCCAGGAAAAGGAGGTTTGGATGATTTTTTTGGGAATTCCCATTGGGAATCTCACCTGCTCCAGCAGGATGACGAGGAAACCCCAGGAAAAGCAGTAGGAATTGGGACACTTTGGGAATCCCATCCAGGAAAAGATTTGGACACTTTGGGATGGCTCCATGTGGGAATTCCCAACAGGAATCTCAGCTGCTCCAGCGGGATGATGAGGAAACCCCAGGAAAAGGAGGTTTGGATGATTTTTTGGGAATTCCCGTTGGGAATCTCACCTGCTCTAGTAGGATGATGAGGATACCCCAGGAAAAGGAGGTTTGGATGATTTTTTGGGAATTCCCATTGGGAATCTCACCTGCTCCAGCAGGATGACGAGGAAACCCCAGGAAAAGCAGTAGGAATTGGGACACTTTGGGAATCCCATCCAGGAAAAGATTTGGACACTTTGGGTTGGCTCCATGTGGGAATTCCCAACAGGAATCTCAGCTGCTCCAGCGGGATGATGAGGAAACCCCAGGAAAAGGAGATTTGGATGATTTTTTGGGAATTCTCGTTGGGAATCTCACCTGCTCCAGCGGGATGATGAGGAAACCCCAGGAAAAGGAGGTTTGGATGATTTTTTGGGAATTCCCATCGGGAAGCTCACCTGCTCCAGCAGGATGACGAGGAAACCCAAGGAAAATGAGATTTGGATGATTTTTTGGGAATTCCTGTTGGGAAGCTCACCTGCTCCAGCGGGATGACGAGGAAACCCAAGGAAAAGGAGGTTTGGACGATTTTTTGGGAATTCCCGTCGGGAATCTCACCTGCTCCAGCGGGATGACGAGGAAACCCCAGGAAAAGGAGGTTTGGATGATTTTTTGGGAATTCCCATTGGGAACCTCACCTGCTCCAGCAAGATGATGGGGAAACCCCAGGAAAAGGAGGTTTGGATGATTTTTTGGGAATTCCTGTTGGAATCTCACCTGCTCCAGCGGGATGACGAGGAAACCCCAGGAAAAGGAGGTTTGGATGATTTTTTGGGAATTCCTGTTGGGAATCTCACCTGCTCCAGCGGGATGATGAGGAAACCCCAGGAAAAGGAGGTTTGGATGATTTTTTGGGAATTCCTGTTGGGAATCTCACCTGCTCCAGCGGGATGACAAGGAAACCCCAGGAAAAGGAGGTTTGGATGATTTTTTGGGAATTCCTGTTGGGAATCTCACCTGCTCCAGCGGGATGATGAGGAAACCCCAGGAAAAGGAGGTTTGGATGATTTTTTGGGAATTCCCGTTGGGAATCTCACCTGCTCCAGCGGGATGACGAGGAAACCCCAGGAAAAGGAGGTTTGGATGATTTTTTGGGAATTCCCATTGGGAACCTCACCTGCTCCAGCAAGATGATGGGGAAACCCCAGGAAAAGGAGGTTTGGATGATTTTTTGGGAATTCCTGTTGGAATCTCACCTGCTCCAGCGGGATGACGAGGAAACCCCAGGAAAAGGAGGTTTGGACGATTTTTTGGGAATTCCTGTTGGGAATCTCACCTGCTCCAGCGGGATGATGAGGAAACCCCAGGAAAAGGAGGTTTGGATGATTTTTTGGGAATTCCCAACAGGAATATCACCTGCTCCAGCGGGATGACGAGGAAACCCCAGGAAAAGGAGATTTGGACGATTTTTTGGGAATTCCTGTTGGGAACCTCACCTGCTCCAGCGGGATGACGAGGAAACCCCAGAAAAAGGAGATTTGGACGATTTTTTGGGAATTCCTGTTGGGAATCTCACCTGCTCCAGCGGGATGACGGGGAAACCCAAGGAAAATGAGATCTGGACGATTTTTTGGGAATTCCCGTTGGGAATCTCACCTGCTCCAGCGGGATGATGAGGAAACCCCAGGAAAAGGAGGTTTGGATGATTTTTTGGGAATTCCCGTTGGGAATCTCACCTGCTCCAGCGGGATGACGAGGAAGGCGCCGCCGCCGGCGCTCTCGGTGACGATGGCGAGGAAGCGCGCGTTGACGGCGCAGAAATGGTTGTCGTGGACGTTCTTGGTGATGGGAATTCCGTCGAAGCAGTGCTCCCGGCTCGCCGCCTTCCCGTAAACATTCCGGAACTTGGAGCTGCGGTACTGCGGCCGCCATGACATCTGCGGGGAAACGCGGGGATCGGCATTCCCGGGAAAACACCCCCACGTTCCCGGCTCTTCCCGTGGTTTGAGCGCGGGCATGGAAGCGTTCCGGGTGGACCCATTCCGACGTGAGCATTCCCGAGAAATCGAAACATCCCCCTGGAGCAAGGAATAGTTCCTAACAGGCTCAAAATGAAAGCTCAGCATTCCCAAAACTACCATTCCCAAAAAAATATTCCTGCTTGCTCTCCTGTTTTTGCCATGGACACGGAAGCATCAGGGTGGGCCCATTCCAACACGAACATTCCCAAAAAATCGAAAGCATTCTCCCAGTGCTGGAATAGCTCCCAAAAGGCATTAAAAGAAGGCTCAGCATTCCCAAAAAAAAAAAAAATTCCCAAAAAAATTACTGGTTGTGTTCCTGGTTTTACCCGGTGGGACACGGAAGTATCGGGATGAGCCCGTTCCAACACGAACATTCCCAAAAAATCTACGGCACTGCTCCATTGCTGGAAGGGCTTCCAAAGGCTGGGAAAGCCTCAGAATTCCAGCTGCTCCCCTTTGGAGCGGGAATGCTGATCCAGGACACGCCTGGGTGCACAGGCGACAAAGGAATTCCAGCTTGGAATGTGATGGCTTGGAAATGGATGGCGGGAGAGCGGGAATTGGGGTGGGACGGGGACGGACGGCGTGTTGGGAATATTCCACGTTTTCCGCAGGTTTTCCTGCATGGATCAGCCCAGGACCCAGCAGGGATCCCAAGGATCCACAGGCTGATCCTGGAAACTCCAGATGGATCCGAAGGATCCATCAGCTGATCCTGGCGGAAAAGAACTCAGGAGTAAATCCCAGCTCTGCCCTCATTCCCTGGGAACAGCAGTGCCTGGAAAACAGGGAAAAATATTATCCTGGGATTGGAATTCCATTAGGCCTGGAAAACAGGGAAAAATATCCTGGGATTGAAATTCCATTAGCTCTGCCCTCATTCCCTGGGAACAGCAAGGCCTGGAAAACAGGGAAACAGGGAAAAATATCCTGGGATTGGAATTCCATTAGGCCTGGAAAACAGGGAAAAATATCCTGGGATTGAAATTCCATTAGGCCTGGAAAACAGGGAAAAATATCCTGGGATTGGAATTCCATTAGCTCTGCCCTCATTCCCTGGGAATAGCAGGGCCTGGAAAACAGGGAAACAGGGAAAAATATCCTGGGATTGGAATTCCATTAGCTCTGCCCTCATTCCCTGGGAACAGCAAGGCCTGGAAAACAGGGAAACAGGGAAAAATATCCTGGGATTGGAATTCCATTAGGCCTGGAAAACAGGGAAAAATATCCTGGGATTGGAATTCCATTAGGCCTGGAAAACAGGGAAAAATATCCTGGGATTGGAATTCCATTAGGCCTGGAAAACAGGGAAAAGAACCCCCCAGCAGCTCTGCCCTCATTCCCTGGGAATAGCAGGGCCTGGAAAACAGGGAAAAATATCCTGGGATTGGAATTCCATTAGCTCTGCCCTCATTCCCTGGGAATAGCAGGGCCTGGAAAACAGGGACAAGAACCCAGGAGCAGCCCCCAGCCGTGCTTGGACGTCTTCCCGCGCTCCGGCAGCTCCGGCTCTCGTCTCCGTGTGTTTGGCTTTTCAAAGGATCCTTTCATCCCTCGGGAGCCTTGGAAACAGCGGGAGCGGGCGAAAAATCGGGAAAGGAGCTCTGGCCACAACAACAGGCAGAGCCCCGGCCCTAATCCCGAAAAAACCTGGATATCCTAAAAATAGCTCCCGGTAATCCGCCCCGAGCGTCCGAGCTCACGGAGAAATTCCTTCCTGCCTTCACCTGGAATTTTTGGGAGGAAAAATTCCTCCCCTCCAGGTTTTTTTTTTTTTTCCCTTGGAATTGTGCCCGTCCAGCAGCTTTTGTGTTGTCCCCATGGCACTTCCCATGTCCCGAGGATTTTTAATGGGAATAACGGGATCTTCCCTCATTCTTTCAATGAATTTGGTTGAGTAGCAGGGAAAAAAATAAAAAAAAAGAGGGATTTGTTTGGAAAAATCATTGGGAAAAGGAAATCCAGCTCCGAGATTTTCAGGAAGGGGATTCAGGAGACGGAGCTTTTCCCAAATCCCGTTATTCCCGGTTTTCCTGCCTCCCTCCTGGCAGAGAGGTTGCGACAAAAATTCCCTGTCTGGGATTTTCTGGATAAAATCAAGGCTGAGTTTTGTAGGAATTTGGGGATTTTGTAGAAATCCCAAATCCAAGCAGATCCCAGTCCCGGGCGTGGGGTTGTTTTCCCTCTCTCCCTCCGGATCTGGGGCATCCCTGGAAGTTTTTTTTTCCATGGGAAAGGTCAGGAATGCTGGAGTTTGACATTTCCAGCATCAATGGCTCATTAAGGCTGGGCACAAACAGGAGCCGCTTTTCCAGAGGAAAATCAAGGATCTGGAATCTCCGGGAAGGAGCTGGAGCTGCCCAGTCCCACCCCACAGACATCCCGTAATTCCCTCGTGTGGAAAACGGGGAAAAAAGTAAAAATTTGGGATTTTTAGGGGAAAATCCCCTCTGGACTCACTGCCGTGCCACATTCCGGGGGGGATTCCCAGGAGAGAGCTGTGATCCCAGATTTCCAGTGGATTCCATGTGGAATCTGCACCTGGGAGCGTCAGGACTGGGATTTGGGAGCCTCAGGGATTAAATCCCAAGGGATTTGGTCAGTCTGGGAATGGATTTGGGGTGATCCCAGATCCTGCCCAGCTGGAGCCAGGGGATATTTTGGGATCGATATCCTGGAATTCTTTGGGATTGAAATCCAGGCTGGAAAACCTCAAAATGCGCTGGGAGAGCCCCTCCAGAGCCACGTCCCCATCCCAATCCAGGAATTTTTCCCACTGGGAGGGGAAAAATCAGGAGCAGGAGCTGGCTGAAATTCCCAATCCAGCCCAGCCATGGAGCTGGAATTCCCAATCCAGGCCAGCCATGGAGCTGGAATTCCCAATCCAGGCCAGCCATGGATTTGGAATTCCCAATCCAGCCTCACCATGGGTTTGGAATTCCCGTTCCAGCCTCACCATGGGTTTGGAATTCCCGATCCAACCTCGCCATGGGTTTGGAATTCCCGATCCAACCTCACCATGGGTTTGGAATTCCCAATCCAGCCCAGCCATGGGTTTGGAATTCCCGTTCCAACCTCACCATGGGTTTGGAATTCCCGATCCAGCCCAGCCATGGGTTTGGAATTCCCAACCCAACCTCACCATGGGTTTGGAATTCCCGTTCCAACCTCACCATGGATTTGGAATTCCCGTTCCAACCTCACCATGGATTTGGAATTCCCGTTCCAACCTCACCATGGGTTTGGAATTCCCGATCCAAGCTCACCATGGATTTGGAATTCCCGATCCAACCTCACCATGGGTTTGGAATTTCCGATCCAACCTCGCCATGGGTTTGGAATTCCCGATCCAACCTCACCATGGGTTTGGAATTCCCGTTCCAACCTCACCATGGGTTTGGAATTCCCGATCCAACCTCGCCATGGGTTTGGAATTCCCGATCCAACCTCGCCATGGGTTTGGAATTTCCGATCCAACCTCGCCATGGGTTTGGAATTTCCGATCCAACCTCGCCATGGGTTTGGAATTCCCGTTCCAACCTCACCATGGGTTTGGAATTCCCGTTCCAACCTCACCATGGATTTGGAATTCCCGATCCAGCCTCGCCACGGGATCGAGGCTCCAACCCAAGAGGGAAACCCCACAGAAATGCGGGATGTGGGGTGGGAATGCCGGGAATTCCCTTCATTCCGAGGGATCTCTGGAGCGGAGCCGGTCCCTGGGGGCTCGGGGCCGCCTCGGGATGAGTTTTCCATGGATTCTGTCGCAGGCGGGCGGGAATTCCCGGCTCGGGACACTCACCAGGCCGCGCTTGCTCCCCAGCACCTCAGACTTGTGCAGGTCCCTCATGGAGCTCTGTGCAGAGAGGGAGAGGAAAAAATTCCATTCATTTCCCAGGAATTCCAGGGAAAGCAGCCCAACCCTTCCTGCTGCTCCGGAGGGCCGGGATCCGACCCCCAGCCGGGAATTTCTGGTCGCTCCAATCCCGGTTCCTCCTCCCGCCTTTGGAAAATTCCGCGTGGCTGCCAAAGGCCTTCTAGAGGACGAAGGAATTCCATAAAAACCATGGATTTATCGCTCGAAAAGTGGGATTATGGGATTTGGGAAGGAATGCTCCCCTAGGAAATGGGGAAGGGCTGGGCTGGAATTCCCAGGAAAGCTGCCCCTGGATCCTTGGAATGCTCGAGGTGAGGTTGGATGGGGCTCGGAGCAGCCTGGGATAGCGACAGAATCCATGGAAAGTGGGAGGTGGGACAATTCCGGCCGGGATCTCCCAGCTGAGGTTTTTTCCAGCCCGGGATTTCCCTGGAGTTCGACTTTTCAAGGATTTCCAATTCCTAGAAATCCTGGGAACGGCCCCTCCTCTTCCCAAGTGCTGGGAAAAAGCTCCAAGTGAGGCCGGCCGGAGCCGAGCTATTCCCAGGAATCCTCCTCCCTCCTGGATCCTGGAGCTGCTTCCCAAGTTTCCACGGATCTCATGGAATTCTTGGAAAGGTGCAAAAACCATCCCTGGCGCCCTCAGGGAGCCGGGTTTGGATTATTTTCCATCTGGGAAAACTTCTGGAGGAGGAAAACCAAACTTTCCCAGGCCCCACATGCCGAGAACAATCCCAAAATTCCTCCTCCGGCAAAAATTCCGGAAGCAAGCCCAGCTGTCCTCCCACTCTGTTTTCCGAGTCCTTCCCACCTCAGGAAGCTCCGGATGGAGAACAAAACATTCCCAGCCCCCGGAGCAGCCCTGGGCCTCCACCCCTGGGAATTCTCCCTCCTCCAGCTCCTTGGAATTCCGTTTCCTTGAGGGGGAAAAGAAATATTCCAGGCTTTTTCCTGGCGTTTTGGGAAGTCGGAGACGGGGAAAAGACGCTGTTCCCGTTGGAATGTGCGTGAGCCAGGGATTCTTCCATGAGAATGATTTCCTATCCCATCACGAATCCTTGGATCCAACGGGATTTTCCAGCTGGGATCCAGCAGTTTGGATCTATCCCAAAAAAAAGGCTTTCAGTGGGATGATCCCGTCAATCCAACCTTTCCCAAAATCAGCTTTTTAATGGGAAAAAGGGGGGAAAGCCACTTTGAAGTGGGAATTAAAGGGATGGAATTGTCAGGGAAAAGGGATCCCACGGGAAAGGATTCCTTAGGGAGATGCTGGGTGGGAGAGGATCAAAAAAATTGTGGGAAAAATCCACCGGGAGCAGAAACATCGGGATAGCCTGGAAAAATTCCCTTTCCAAGCCCCAGCTCTGCACGGGACAGGGAAATTCATTTCTCTGGGAGATTCCTTTTTCCTGGGGTTTTTCCAAAGCTCCGGGAAGCAGCTCCGACAGCTCTCCCTTTCCACGTGAGGAATTCCAAATATTCCCAGGATCAAGCACCCTGGCGTGGCTCCAAACCCAAAATCCCGGAAAGGAATTTTTGGGGAGTTTCCTCCCAGACTTTTCCAGCAGAACTCAAGGAACGGCCAAAAAAAAAAAAAAAAAAAAAAAAGGAAAGGAAAGGAAAGGAAAGGAAAGGAAAGGAAAGGAAAGGAAAGGAAAGGAAAGGAAAGGAAAGGAAAGGAAAGGAAAGGAAAGGAAAGGAAAGGAAAGAAAGGAAAGGAAAGGAAAGGAAAGGAAAGGAAAGGAAAGGAAAGGAAAGGAAAGGAAAGGAAAGGAAAGGAAAGGAAAGGAAAGGAAAGGAAAGGAAAGGAAAGGAAAGGAAAGGAAAGGAAAGGAAAGGAAAGGAAAGGAAAG